>NW_018407971.1:51822-132113 GCF_002113885.1 Mizuhopecten yessoensis
TTTTTGTTGACCTTTGTCCATGGAAGGTCCCTGCAAAATTTCATTGAAATTGGTTCAGGGGTTTTGGAGAAGAAGTCGAAAATGTAAATTGTTTACGGACGCACGACGGACGACGACGGACAAAGGCGATCGCAATAGGTCACTTGAGACTTTGTCTCAGGTGACCTAAAAATGGTTAACAGGGGTATGATGACTATCAAGAGTATATTCCATATTCTGATGTTGGATTAAACAGGTTTTACTGTACTATTAATCAGACATGGCCTTCAGTTTTCGCTGGATCTATATAGCTATAGATAATATTTGTCTTTTAAATTATCTGTCAGT
This sequence comes from Mizuhopecten yessoensis, assembly GCF_002113885.1. NCBI lineage: Eukaryota > Metazoa > Mollusca > Bivalvia > Pectinida > Pectinidae > Mizuhopecten > Mizuhopecten yessoensis. The sequence goes on from NW_018407971.1 coordinate 52,150, forward strand.
CCCAGGCATGATTTGACAAACTATCAGCTGTTACTTATAACTTGCTTACATTACAGCTGTTGTTTCATTAAGTCAACAGAAAAATGTCTTATAATCTGAAGAAAAAACACAATTTCCGACAAAATTATCTATCATTGTTTTCCAAGATGACTTTGGTACTGAAGCCTCAGAAGCAAGGATGTTTCTCACCACAGAAAGTCTGTATGTGAACAGCATTACCTGGGTCATCATCAGCTTCACAACACTAACAATGGTTTAACAGTATCATTACTTAATGGGGACATACAATTGAATTCCAAATTTTTTTTCGCTTCCAGGTTTTTAACAATATCCTGAAGATTAGTTTGGTTAGTAAGACATCTTCTACCAAAATGGCACCATCAGTTGAAACAAAAAATCACCATGTCACAGATCATTATCTGCTGACGAAGCAATAAGTGCAATCTTTTCGAATGATATACCGTTCTATTAATGGGGAGTTCATTAGGATAGAGACATCAATGTAGCTACCGCAGCTGGAAAAGGGTCAATATATGAGATCAGCGAGTTGTTTCAGAAAAATGTGAATAAATAAAAAGCACCCCATTAGTCATTTACTTGTGCCCACCTCTCTTCTTAGGTTTAATAAGTTAACAGGCACATGAACATGAAGAACTCAATTAAGTCTTGCTTTTTTTTCTAGTAAAACCAAAAGTACTGTATCTTGATACTAAGAAGAATCTTTAAATCCATCCATATTCAATAATTAATTATTATCCTGTTCCTTTTCATTTCAAGTAGACTTCAGACAACTAGATTTATTCACACCATTGTGGAGTCTGAATGTGAACAGCAAATTCCTTTAAATCATCACAAGTCTTTTCGTTAAAGGCAAGAATTTAAACCTCAAAACACTTTACAGGCTTGTCATTACATTTTCAATAATTAGATAATATTCTATTCCTTTTCATTTCAAGTAGACTTCAGACAACTAGATTTATTCACACCATTGTAGAGTCTGAATGTGAACAGCAAATTCCTTTAAATCATCACAAGTCTTTTCGTTAAAGGCAAGAATTTAAACCTCAAAACACTTCACAGGCTTGTCATTACATTTTAAATAATTAGATAATATTCGATTCCTTTTCATTTCAAGTAGACTTCAGACAACTTGATTTATTCACACCATTGTGGGGTCTGAATGTGAACAGCAAATTCCTTTTAATCATCACAAGTCTTTTTGCTAAAGGCAAGAATTTAAACCTCAAACCACTTTACAGGCTTGTCATTACATTTTGTATAAAGAGAGACTGTTTCATATTATCATATCCTTTTATATTAGTGTACACGCTAATTAAGACAAAAGACAATATCAGACAGCAGGAAAATCACTTGAAATTATACCAGAGTTACACCTTTTTCACTGCTTTCTCCCAAATACATATCAGATGGTTCAACTAACGGTTACTAAAATAATCTGAGTAACTAAATTTTTGATAATAACAGAAATATCTGAATGGGTGATTTTTTTTTATTTCTAGATTAAGTTTTTGTGGCAAGACTTCAGTTGCAAAGGTAATTTTTCACCATTTTGGGATCTGAATGTGAACAGCAAATTCCTCTCAATCATCACAAGTCTTTGTTGGTTTAAAAGTTAAGATACCAGTAGCTTCATAAATGTAATACATTTTTTCACTTGTATTCAGTTGATCAATCATTCTTAAAACTTCCATTTAGTCTAATGCTTGACAATACATGAGTAACCGTCTTCCAATTTTTCAGTTTCTTTGAAAACATTCATATACATTTCTAAAAAATCTTTTGTGTGAAATTTGCATCAATGAAGTTTGTCATTGTTTATTTTAATTCATTCAAAATGGTACACGTGTATGAGCAGTATACAAATTTTCTAAAAAAAAATCTAGTCAATATCCCACAAAATGTTTTGGAAAGTTTCTGTTGTTGTATATTTAGGATGAAGCTAATATTAGACCTCAGATTACTGGAAGATCACACAATGACCAGTCTGAATGTGAACAGCATACTCCAATCATTACTGATCTTAGTTTTCACCAGTATTACATGTACAAACAAAAACCGCTTGGTTTGGAAAGTAGGCTCAGAGCTGTGTAAAGTGACATTAACCATTTATGACTTAGTGTTGTCTCATATTTACAATCAATTGAAGGTAAAATAAAAATATACCTCTACGTCGAAAAGTGTCCGCCAAATCGATGGCATACAAAACATTTTAAAATACCCTAGCCCAGGTTGTGAAATTTCAAGAATCATCAGAGAAATTGTAGCTGTTTAGCCAACATCGGAGGTTGTAGGCCCATGAGTTCAGATATACACAGCTATAGTTCCAGTAAACAAGACTTAAACATATTGGTGACCCAATGCTCACTGCCTGCCATCTTACCTAACTGAGTGCATACTATTTCCTGATTTTTTCTGTCATTCTTCTTGTCCAAAAGGAATTGTACAGATCCCTGCAATAAAACCAGATGTGAAAATGTATGTAATTTTACATGCATGCATGGAAAATATGTATGATATTTGTTCATAAAATAAATACATTCCCTACGTTTCACTTCAGATTCTAAATAGTCTCTTTTTCCAGAAAATGTATTTTATCGTACTGAAACATATCCACATTGAATCATAAATAAATTCTATCTATCGGTATTGCAGATAAAGGCCAACAGAATTTTCCAACAGAAGGCAACAGAACTTAACTTTAGAGGAGGGATTTGTGAATACACCATCCCCCACCCATTTTGTTTTGTTTTATGAAATAATGTTGCTCATATATGTCAATGAAATTGATGATATACAGAAAGATTCATGTAAAACATTGGACCATGATGTACCTCTACACCAAGTAAGATATCAGGAATCGGTCAAATATGACCTGGAAATCGGTATTTCAATATATTGAGTAATCAAATTCAAGCACAAAGATTTGATGTAAAAGATATACTCCGGAAACATGTTCACGTGCGCACAGGCATTTACCTCCCATTTCATGAAGCAGAAGTATGTCAAAAACCAAACCTTTTAATGATACCCATATACAAACAGATTTAAAACATCAATACATTTCCTGAAAAGTACTGCATAGTCTAAAGGAGTTTCATTTTCGGGAAAAGTGTTTCTTCATAAACATCTGTATCCAGATTTAATCATAAACTCCATGATCAATAAAGGCTAATAAAATTGTAAAATGTGGTGTTGTTGCAATTAATCAATTTACTTGATACTCCAACTATGTCTAATCCATCATGACTTCCATGATTGATGATGATTTGACTACAATATGAAAGCTTTCAAGCTAAGAGCTATAAATGTGATTTGCAGAGACCTGATAACTGATTATACCATACATTTCATTTAAAGAACTATTACTGTTTATGACTAGGTATTTACAACACTTCCATCACATTTTATCCATTGTAGTGAACGCCTCTTGATTTATTTCTCTTTCATTCCATGATCAATCAGTGATCAACCATCGATCATTTGAGAAACAGTGATGAATGATCATTAATTTTGAAGCGATCCCAAACACCAGTAAAACAAGTTTTATCATTTTTAATATTCTCATCATTGTTCACTCAGATTTATCAAACATCTTAGAAACACATCCCTGTTGTCAGCAACAACGAACAGCATAATTTATGTAGGTAGGTAAATAGTTTAATTTCTGATCATTCTATAAAAATTACAGCAGAACACATGTTCTGATATTGGCACTGCTTGACTAGAAATATCACATATTACCTTGTACAGTAAGGATTAAAATCAAGGATAGGCAGGGTTAATGCTAATTTTGGAGGAGTTTCATTATCCGGAAAAGTGTTTCATCATAAACATCTGTCTCGAGATATAATCATAAACTCCAAAGACGAACAAAAATCAACAAATACAGTTTCAAAGGCATACAAATAATGTATCAGTGTTGGGTAATTTTGATTGCCTTTCAAATTATCTTTTATCATCTTTATGTTAAATATAAAAAGTTGCACAGAATAATAGTAAAAGTGCAATAAAAATCAACCCACCCCTTTGTATTATTGACTTATATTTTATCTCTAGATTGTCTGGCTGATGGTTACCTTTTCCTTACCATCTTACCATATCATTACATAGTTAACTTTGAATCTGCACATAGGCATTCATGGAAGTATGCATCAAATTTTTCTTCATTTTATGATAGCTAGAGACAACACCTAAAACTGAGCTGATGTCCTGATAATAAAGCGCTTCTTCAGTAAAAGTATAAAAACTTTTCTTAAATCACCAAAATATGGAAAGCAGATATGCAGATAATAACACTGTTTGTTTAAGAAATTAATATAAATGTTAAGGCAAATTTTCAAAACTCAACATTAAAATCTCCTATTTCCCTAAAATCACTTAAATCTCTCCATCTGAGGTCTACTCCCTCCCGAAATTAGGACTACTCCCTGCAAGAAAGGACTACTCCCTCATGAATATTTGTAGGCGGAGCTTATTAAAATTTCAACCAATGAAAACATTAGTAGGCGGGGCCTTCTTCGTGATGCAGGAGGCGTCACATTTTCAGAACCAAACAGTGAAAATGGCCGCTGATGAAGGCCATTTTGATAATCTTACTGAAGAGGAATTACAGCAGATTTTGGATGCTAAATGTAGCTTTAAATACAAACGCTGTTATAGAGACTGCAGTGAATTTACTTCAAACTTATTACATTCTATAAGTGTATAATAGAGTTATTTTACGCTGAGTAACTAAAGTAGAAGTATGTTCTGAACAGTTGTGTTTCAGTGTTACCTTGACAGCTTTAGGGATCTGATCAACATACTGGGGTTTAGTGACGGCTTTTAAGTCATCCTCTAAAATCTTGGTGAAGTAGTTTTGGAGTTCTGATCCTCTAAAGTAATTGAGAATCTCTGTCCAGTCTGGAGGGTCCTGTAACAAAGGGAGATAACTTATGTGATGACAGTTGGGATGCAACATACAGTTACAAAGTGATCATTTCAATGCTTTTATTCAAATGAACTTAAAAAGAAAAATCCAAATGGATCCTGACTTAAACATAATCTATCTTGAGTATAAATTATCTCCTTTTATCCCTGATACTTCTATTTCAGCTCTTCACTTCTTTCATATCTATTAAACAAATTTTACTCATTAAATTGACATCCAATGCTTAAGACATGTTCGGATGTCAACTCCTGTTTATTTGTTGATCAGGAATTTTACTTTCTCAAGAAAAGGAACATAAATGTTCTGTACAACAGAAACTGAAATGAAAATAAAGAAAAATAATAGCACTTCTGAAAAATTGAATTTTCCAGATTGTCATGGTATGGCTAGTGAGGTTCCAAGCAAACCTGAAACAGCATACTTGAATAATCTATTATCCCTATGCAATAATCAACACAATCATTTTCTCTTCAACAGTTGTTTTATGCAGCCACATTTATGAAATTTGTTGTCTGAAACAAGTTGAGTATCTAATGACTTGCATTGAATTTTCCAAGGTTTGGTTTCTGTTTTCCAGCTAGAATCTTCAGTGCTGTTGACTTGCCAATACCATTGGTTCCCACCAACCCTAGCACTTCTCCTGGTCTTGGTGTTGGTAGTCTGAAAAATAGTTCCTTGTTTAGTCCAGGGAACTAAAATAGTTTTCAAGAGTGTTGCAGTGGTGGGGGTGGGGGCAATACACATTCAATACTACTATGTCATATGCATTTTAAACATATTGGAGAATGAGACTATTACATTATGTGTTACTCTGCCCTCCAAACATACACAAGAATAGCAAGTTTGGTGAATATACGCGTAGGTGAAATGGCAAGGTAATTATACTGAGAAAAGAATTTAAGTTTAAGCAATCAACCAAAGTCAGGGTGAACAAGAATAGAGAAGATGTTTGATGAACATAGATGAAATAGCAAGGAAGTTATGCTAGAAACAAAATGTTGACAACCAGCCAGACAGTCAACACTATACCATGATCTATCCCATCATTGATTGGCATATAAGGCGAGCACAATAGTAGGAAATGTAATCAAGGATGAAATAAACAGTTATCTGTAGCTACATATAATGTAGAAATTGAGTTAGCCCAGCTGCTGTTGGTTTACCTGTGAAGTTTGAAGGAGTTTGCACTGTATCTGTGAGTGGTGTCCCTCTCCAAGTTACTGGGAAGATTAATGATGGTAATGGCTTCAAATGGACATTTCTGGAAAAGTACATAATTGTAACATATTTAGAATGTTTTACAAATATCTAAATACACTGTAGTTCTGATTTACACAAGATTTAGTTAACAGGAATTATTTTTATAATTTTCTTTGATGGCATGAAACTTACTGCAATGTCAAACCAGAGTCATAGAAGCAGAAAATATATTGAAAATGCTAAACAAACTTCAGGGTCGGCACAAAAATATAGGAAAAATAGTGTTAGCATTTATAAACATTTTTTTGTTTGTTTGGTCTGACATTAATACAGATCTAGCTATGCATGGTAGTCCTTATATTAGGAAGTCAAATGATGTATAAAAAGTTACCTTGGCACAAATACCACAACCAATGCACAGTTCTTCTGAAATGAACGCTAGCTTATCTACTGGGGTTACTTCTATACACAGCTTCCCTGTAAACAAAATGTCCAAGATATAACTGCAGCTTGAACTTGGTTGGTATACTTCCTTTGATTAGGTATCGCAGTTTGTAAGATAGACAGTTTAAGGATCTGCCTGGGGTCTAGGGTTCCAAATCCAGGTTAATGAACCTGTTGTATTTTACACCCCAGAACACACGCATATACTTGTGAATCAACATTGGTAATAAATAATAAAATTTGTGGGAGATTATATAATTACTTAAGGTAGTAGGCAAAGGCCAAAACTGTACTACACGTATGGACTGTATTCATGAATTAATAATAACATTTTTTTTATAACAATATAGTATGTCACTGGAGAAAGCTCAGTATCTGGCAATTGTGTACCAATCTCTGCTTATCTTCATGACAACATTCTCCTAGGATTTACAATAAAATAAATCATTTAAAACAGACCAGAATGAAATATAATTAATGTTAATATTATCAGTTTAATAAATAGTCAATAACACTCAATAAATACTCATATAATTTCAAAAGATTGAAATGATTTAGTAAAAGATGTATGCTAATGTCCTTGTATAAAACAGAACTCAATGCCAAATCTGAATTTCATACAGTGCAGAGTACCAGCTATACCTACCCATCCTAACTACAGGGCAGGCCTTTTTGCACTCCTGGCGACATTTTTTTGGCTTGCATTTATCAGTGCTGACAATAGCAATACGAGTAAGTCTGTCCGAGGATGAACCCCCCCGTGACATGATGCTGGTTGAAAAGCTGTTGAAAAATAAACACAAATTTCTTGAAAAACATATATGTGTATACATTAGGGCTGCAATAGTTAGAAATAATGCAAGTTGGATAACCAGGCATGCACGCTTAACCAAACCGAAACCTGGATTTTTTTTTGTGCCATGAAATACAGCCACCAATGGCCCTTTATTTTGATAAAAATATGATTACTTAATTCACTAAATGCATTATCAATGATAACTCAAAACCTGTTTCGTAGTTTTACTTTACACTCGTGTGTTGTCAATGCTATGCACACGTATTTCTGCGCATCACTTATGGTCGGAACACAGACGATAGCTGCCGTTAAATGATAAGTTACATTGTTCAGCAGAATGTTAGTTGATATTATGTCATTCAAAATGTATCTCAATGGTATGGCAAGTATACTGATCTGATATAGGGTTTTTGGAAAGGGCCCCTGAGCAGGAATTGGGGAAAATATCATCGGCATTTGCCAAAAATTGGGAAATATCATCAGTGTTCCCACATGCACAGGTTCGAGAAAATATCATAAATTTTGATAAATAAAACCTACAATGTGATCTGAAAAAGTTTTCCTCTAGCTGTTTCTTACATTGAACTGTATAGCAATAAATAAACACATCAATTTTCAGTTTTATTACTGTTAATGATGTATTTTGAATGCTCTTTCATGACATGGGCAGTTATACTTTGAACATTGCACATATAACTCGAAACTTGTATAAATATGCTCTTTTTTTTTTTTATCTAATTGGGAAAATAAAGACTGAAATTGGGAAAATACAGGGCCATTTTTCAGTTGGGAATGGGTCCCTGTACCGAACCCTATAAACACCTGGCAAAAATCCTGGATCATGAGTGTTTTCAATGTCTGTCAAACAGTCAGGAGCGACATTTCTGACCGGGAAAAACAATTAATATTGACCTACATTTTGGAACGTTTTTCGGGAATATAGATTTGCTAACCGTATAGTACTTGTAACCAAATTGAACCCATGTACTCGGTTACCCATTCCAGCCCTAGTATACATACGTGTATATCAATTTTATATAGTATACTAAATTTTACAAGAGTCCTGTCAAATGAATGAACATTTATTTATTTACTATATTTAGGGTTAATAATCGGAAACATTTATTGAAGTGTTTTGTTGGTCAAGGTAATTGTAAAAAAATATTTAATTATTTAAACAATTTACCATAAAATACAAAATTCGACTTGCAGAATCTGAAGCAAATGATAATTTGACATGTTGTCAGATTTATGTATAAAAAAAAAGAAAATTCTTTCAATGTCAATATATTTTGAGATACATGTATCAATATACATATTGTCGTTTCCTGGAAATTTAGGCTTCAGTTCCGAGATATTCAATATTTTTATTATACGTTACAGTAAGCATTTACCAAAAAGTTGTTAGATACATCAGTCATCATACTTTAAAAAATCCAACACTTCGACTTTCTGTACCCAGCACTTGATATGCTTTTTTATATTCTTTGTCGATAAATATTAACTAAACATATGCAGAGTCAGAAAATACCTGTTATGTCAGTTTTAAAACCCAACAATTACCATATGTTCATTATTTATAAAATACGACCGAAACCGGTGAAATATAATTTATAAACTTATTATAAAACATATCTGTAATATTGATATCGACTCAGGATAAGTCGATACCACATTTAAAGTCATCCGTTAAAATCCGAATACTCGAGTATAAAGCTTCTATTTCTGGCCTTAATCTTCACCAAGCCAGTCTACACGTAATCCGACTGTGGAGATCATTTGACATACGAAAAAGATATAAAATATAGCTTTGCTTATTATTTAGGGAAGTAGAAAAGAATGTTAATCAACTGTTTGAACACACAACCTACCAGATCTCAAATATTCAATTTAGTTTACTGGTCTGATTTGTATACGTCCTACGTAGTTTTGCTTTCCCACCGTCGTGGCTGGATTGGTGGGAAAAAATGGCCGCCTCCAGAAGGAAGCATGCTGCTGGCGTAATATTTGGTCTAGGTATCGGAGACGCTTACCTAACATTTTATTGCACTTCGACAGGAAATTAAGTATCAAATATTATGTGTTTTATCTGAAAATATGAATATTGTGATAACTTTTGATTAATCTAAGTACCAAAAGGCAAATTTATTGGATTAAATTAGCATATCTAAAGTTCTTTTTCAAACACACAAAAGACGCTGATGAATATCGGAAACACAACAAGGTCAGATAACTCTGCTTTGAAAGACTATTGCAGCAGCAATAGAAATCACTCTGGCCAGAGACGTATGCTTTATATATGTCTCTGCTCAGGCTATTTTACATCTTTATTGCAATTATTGAATTCTTGAAAAATAAGATTGTAGAAATATTTCTATATTTAAATCTGACGAATGTCTTGTCAGGAAAAGATCAATGGTAACTCAGCCTTTAATAGTTTGAACAGAGACGTCTGCTTTGAAGTAGAACTTTACTAGATTATAGGACAGATACACAGATTTTCGTTTGACTTCAGTGTAGGACTTACACAATGCTCTGCTGTCAGCTCAATATGGTTTGAACAAATTTTGACAAGATCATGGATATACAATAAATTATATTTGTGGTTATTTGAAAAAACATTAGAATAGTTACAGTTTTCACAAAATTAATTTGATAATTAATTATTTAACTAGGGTGGATACTGATATTGTTTTTCCATAATTATAGAGTATCGGTTGGTTTCTCCAGTGATGATCTAGGCAAGACTCCAAAGATCTAATAGTTCTTGATGACTTAATCTCAGGTGACAGGCTTTTTCCAGATGTCAAAAGTTCTGTGACAAAATGAATTCTTTCTCGTGTTTAGACGTATTCTATCCTTAAATAGTTCATATACTCATGACCCAAATGTCATTTTTTGTGACATGAACTAAGACACTTCGGGATCATAATTCCATGTCATGATTTTGAAAAGTTCTATCATGTCTCCTCTGTAACGTCTGCAATATATAGGTCAACTACTGTATATCTTTTTTCGTTCGCGGTACGGAAGTTCCTTACCATCTTTTAAGTTGTACATGAAATTAATGCTATCGTTTTTCCCATCATCATGGCTTTGCCCGGATGGAAGTGGAGTAGCCACTTGTTAATTTATTCTATGTCTGGGCCTTTAGCAAATCTTCATGTAGAGCCTCGCAGTCCTGATTATTCGACATTGCCCGGTAAAATATCGTATTGTCAGCGAAAAGGCATATTCTTGTTTCTATGCTTATCATTTCCGGTTGGTTGTTATTATAAAGCATAAATAGGATTAGTCCTAGAACAGATCCATGTGGAATGCCACTGCTTACATCTTTCCGAACTGACGTATCTCCATTGACCGTTATTCGTTGTTTCCAGTTGTGAAGCAAAGCATTGATCTACCTGGTAGTATGTCCCGTCAATCCATACATACTCATTTTATGGACGAGTCTGCGATGAGGGGCTTTATCAAAAGCCTTCATGAAACAGCAATAAAGCACATCAACACATTTTCCCTCGTCAATAACTTCTATCCACTCATCAATCACTTGTATAAGGTGTAGTACGGTGGATCTTCCTTCGTCAAGACTTTACATCCACTCATCAATCACTTGTATAAGGTGTAGTACGATGGATCTTCCCTCGTCAAGACTTTACATCAATTCTTCAATCACTTGTATAAGGTGTAGTACGGTGGATCTTCCTTCGTCAAGACTTTACATCCACTCATCAATCACTTGTTTAAGGTGTAGTACGGTGGATCTTCCTTCGTCAAGACTTTACATCCACTCGTCAATCACTTGTATAAGGTGTAGTACGATGGATCTTCCCTCGTCAAGACTTTACATCCATTCATCAATCACTTGTATAAGGTGTAGTACGGTGGATCTTCCCTCGTCAAGACTTTACATCCATTCATCAATCACTTGTATAAGGTGTAGTACGGTGGATCTTCCCTCGTCAAGACTTTACATCCATTCATCAATCACTTGTATAAGGTGTAGTACGGTGGATCTTCCCTCGTCAAGACTTTACATCCATTCATCAATCACTTGTATAAGGTGTAGTACGGTGGATCTTCCCTCGTCAAGACTTTACATCCATTCATCAATCACTTGTATAAGGTGTAGTACGGTGGATCTTCCCTCGTCAAGACTTTACATCCATTCATCAATCACTTGTATAAGGTGTAGTACGGTGGATCTTCCCTCGTCAAGACTTTACATCCATTCATCAATCACTTGTATAAGGTGTAGTACGGTGGATCTTCCCTCGTCAAGACTTTACATCCATTCATCAATCACTTGTATAAGGTGTAGTACGGTGGATCTTCCCTCGTCAAGACTTTACATCCATTCATCAATCACTTGTATAAGGTGTAGTACGGTGGATCTTCCCTCGTCAAGACTTTACATCCATTCATCAATCACTTGTATAAGGTGTAGTACGGTGGATCTTCCCTCGTCAAGACTTTACATCCATTCATCAATCACTTGTATAAGGTGTAGTACGGTGGATCTTCCCTCGTCAAGACTTTACATCCATTCATCAATCACTTGTATAAGGTGTAGTACGGTGGATCTTCCCTCGTCAAGACTTTACATCCATTCATCAATCACTTGTATAAGGTGTAGTACGGTGGATCTTCCCTCGTCAAGACTTTACATCCATTCATCAATCACTTGTATAAGGTGTAGTACGGTGGATCTTCCCTCGTCAAGACTTTACATCCATTCATCAATCACTTGTATAAGGTGTAGTACGGTGGATCTTCCCTCGTCAAGACTTTACATCCATTCATCAATCACTTGTATAAGGTGTAGTACGGTGGATCTTCCCTCGTCAAGACTTTACATCCATTCATCAATCACTTGTATAAGGTGTAGTACGGTGGATCTTCCCTCGTCAAGACTTTACATCCATTCATCAATCACTTGTATAAGGTGTAGTACGGTGGATCTTCCCTCGTCAAGACTTTACATCCATTCATCAATCACTTGTATAAGGTGTAGTACGGTGGATCTTCCCTCGTCAAGACTTTACATCCATTCATCAATCACTTGTATAAGGTGTAGTACGGTGGATCTTCCCTCGTCAAGACTTTACATCCATTCATCAATCACTTGTATAAGGTGTAGTACGGTGGATCTTCCCTCGTCAAGACTTTACATCCATTCATCAATCACTTGTATAAGGTGTAGTACGGTGGATCTTCCCTCGTCAAGACTTTACATCCATTCATCAATCACTTGTATAAGGTGTAGTACGGTGGATCTTCCCTCGTCAAGACTTTACATCCATTCATCAATCACTTGTATAAGGTGTAGTACGGTGGATCTTCCCTCGTCAAGACTTTACATCCATTCATCAATCACTTGTATAAGGTGTAGTACGGTGGATCTTCCCTCGTCAAGACTTTACATCCATTCATCAATCACTTGTATAAGGTGTAGTGCGGCGGATCTTCCCTCGTCAAGACTTTACATCCACTCATCAATCACTTGTATAAGGTGTAGTGCGGTGGATCTTCCTTGGATGAATCCAAATTGTTTATTACTGAAGAGTTTGTTATTTTGCATTGTTTCCAATACTTTACAGCAAATACATGTTAGGCTTATAGGTCTATAGTTGCTTGCTGATTTGCGGTCTCCTTTGTATTATTTGTTTGCCCTCGGGTACTGACCCTGGTGTTATATATATATTATGATTGATAACAGTTGGCTTGTGACGGAACTTTTAATATACGCAGGTGAATATTATCTGGGCCTGAGGATTTCGACGTTTAAAGCTTCTTCGGGGTTTTAAAAACAGTACGTAATACGGTCCACACTGGGCATGTCATCCTCCGATTCTTTTGTAAAACCAGGACCTCTGCCTTTTCTTTGTCACTTTTTGAGACTTGGTCCTCGTGACTAGTGTACAAGTCCGATACATTAGTTCTTGTTTTGGTTTTAGACTGAACATAATTCCAAGTTTTTTTGTGGATTCGATTTCCCTTCTTGGGCGATTTTCTTTTTGTGTGCATTTGTTGCTTTCCTGTATAATCTCCTTCAGACCTGGTTGCGTACCTGGCAATAATCCTGGTACGTTTCATCGCTGATTGTTTTTCGAAATCTTGTCCATAGACGCTGTTTCCGATTAATTTTAGCTGGGTGAATGATTCTATTATTCTCTTACCCTGGACAGGTGTATACGCACTTTTACCGGTGTGAGATTTCCTTGTCTCACCCTAGGGTTGAGACGGGGGGATTCCCCTATTCATAACAATGGTATGACGTCACTTCAACAATACAATGACGTCACGTCAACAATCCATATACAGGCAATTTGTTGATGGATTGTTGACGTGATATCATTGTATTGTTGAAGTGACGTCATGTCATTGTTATGAATAGGGGAATCCCCTCGTCTCAACCCTAGGGCGGAGACAGATAAATCTAGCACCGACAAAACGGGAGATAAATCTGTCAGGTGTTGGAGAAAAGGTAATTCAAACCCAAGGTATATAATATTGAGCAGGAGCCCCGAGGCTTTGCCGAGGGTCTTTTGCTCAATATTTTATCCCGAGGGTTTGAATTATCTTGTCCTCACCCGACATCAGGGATGGATTTTATTTCTTGCTTATAACCTAAAACCCGTGAAAACAGCTGCACTTCTAGTAAAGTTGTAAACTGTCAGCGCCTTTGCACGGATGACAATTGTTATTGTTACACCTCAAGTGAATTTCTAGCTATTTGATTGGTCGGGAGAAAATTAAACAAAAATCTCTGTCACCCTCCGAAAATACATTGGTTTTAAGGGGTGCGGGTGATATTGCCATGAGACAGTGAAAAATATCACATGCGCGAAAAATATGCGTTCACCGCTTCGTTTCCCCACCGTGATGGCACAAGAACGTTTGACGGCAACAGCCAATTTTATCAAGCGCCGATGCGATAGTGATTGTAAACAGCAGACTATCAACAAACAAGATGTCATTATCGAGGTTTGCTGACATTTCTGAGCTACAAAGACTTTTGGTGTAACAAAATAGATATGACATTCATTAGCAGGTGACAGTATATAAATATGACATTCATTAGCAGGTGACAGTGAATATTGTCAACCCTCAAAAACCCATTGTCACCCTCGGCGAAGTCGAGGGTGACAATGGGTTTTTGAGGGTTGACAATATTCACTGTCACCTGCTAATGAATGTCATATCTATTTTGTTACACCAAAAGTCTTTGTAGCTCAGAAACGGCAGCAAACCTCGATAATGACATATTGTTTGTTGATAGTCTGCTGTTTACAATCGCTATCGCACCGGCGCTTGATGAAATTGGCTGTTGCCGTCAAACGTTCTTGTGACCATCACGTTCGGGAAACGAAGCGGTGCACGCACATTTTTTGCGCATGTGATATTTTTCACTGTCTCATGGCAATATCACCAGCGCCCCTTAAAACCAATGTATTTTTGTTTAATTATCTCCCAACCAATCAAATAGCTAGAAATTCACTTGAGGTGTTACAATGAATATTGTCAACCCTCAAATACCCATTGTCACCCTCGGCTTCGCCTCGGATGACACTGGTTTTCCCGAGGCAAAGCCTCGGGTCTCCTGCTCAATATTATATACCTTGGGTTTGAATTACCTTTTCTCCCTCACCTGACAGATTTATCCCCCGTTTTACCGGTGCTAGAATTATCTGTCTCCGCCCTAGGGTTGAGACGAGGGAATTCCCCTATTCATAACAATGGCATGACGTCACTTCAACAATACAATGACGTCACGTCAACAATCCATCAACAAATTGCCTGTATGTGTTTTTGGTCCATGTTTACCTTTATTTCACATTAAAATACTGTTAGATATGGGAGAAAAATAATCAATCGCTACTGGTTGTGTAAGATAGAGAAATCTCAACCCTCGGGCTAAGATTTTTTGTCCAGAACTCAAGCCTCGTTCTGGACAAAAAATCTTAGTCCTCGTGTTGAGATTTCTCTATCTTACACAACCAGTAGCGATAGATTCTATTCATCCATACCTCACATCAGGGATGGATTCTATCAATCTCACCCCTAAAGATTCTATTACTTTGTGTTCCTTTATCGGGTTCTTACCAGTTGTACCGATTCGGTACGGTATCAAACGCCATTGAATCGCACGTGGGTTTCCAAGATGGCTGTCGTTACTATAAGAATGCGCTTCAGTCATGAAAAGCGATGATTTTTTCTCATTGATTAGGTAAAACGATTCAAAAATGGGTATTTTTAAATAAGCAAATAAATAGTCGGTATTTTGTGCCGCATCCAGTCGGTGTGTCGCCCGGCATTTAGTACTCCGCAAAATCAACCAATCGCTGTCCCGGTAGTCGATAGAAGTGAGGGGAGCAGAAATTTTAACGTTGCTGTTGGCCTAATATGTAGGATGCTGATTTTCATTTCCGATCCGTACATTTCTATGAATTCATCGTTGTCGCAAAGAGATCAAAACTAATTGTAATCCAACAACAGGGTTGGTTACAAATATCTGAAATACATATATACTCAGTGATACGGGTCACAGTGTGTGGTTGTGTGTGCTGTGACCCCTATCAGTATTGCATAACTGTTACAAATATTTTCAGACATTTGTAACAAACCCCTCTGATCAATCCAAGGCCCTACTAATTACAATTTAGAATGGGGAAATTCAATGTGAATGTGGGCTTTTTACTTTAACTCGAAACATTGTTTCAAAACAAATAGATTTAAAGTTACATAATTTATAATTTTTATCAGATTAGATCTTTGCATCTTATTTTTATTTGTCAAGTGCCTGTGATTTAGCGCGTGATTGTTTACTTCAGTATGCACACCTGTGCTACACAGTCACTGTGCTTGTTTTGTCTTCTCTCCCCCAAGTACAATATTTTCAACCTAATTTCAATCCCTACTCTTCAATGAAAGTGTAGGGGGTTGTCTTTTTGTAGAACACAAATGTATCCCAATAGATTGATATGGAATAGGCCTACTCCAACTTAATCATGAAAAATCCACGCAGTAGGCCTTTCAAATAAGCATCAAGTCAGGATGTGTTTCTTACTATAAGACAGCAGTTTTAATGGCGCTTTTCTGGTAAAGGCCTTTTTAGGAAACAATAAACTAGATAATTGAGAAGTGTTTTAATGGACCAGTTTTTCAAATAATCAATTAATCAATAATAGCATGGTATTTTTTTTAGATAATATCAATATGTAGATATATATAACTATACAGTAGTAACTTTAAATTTGGTGATAACTGTGGAGGCACTGAAGAAATAGATGATCACAGGACTTCATCTACTAAATATCATAAGTATTAATCCTGCTTGTCTTAATCCTAAATAATTATCAATCCTTAATAATCCTTAGGAGATTTGTTACTAAACTGAATTATTGCAGTTAAGGTTTAAGGTTTAATCACATTAATTTAGTGATAGGACTTATTAACTTATTATGGATTTTTAATTCAAAATAGATGTATTGCAGAAACGGAGACATTTCACAATTCATATATAGGCCTAAATGTTATAGGAAGGCAATATTTCATTATTAAAAGCCTTTAAGATATTTTCCATGAGTTAAATAAATCAAATGTGAAGGGTTTTTAAAATTTGTTTTATCCCTAGTAAAGTGCTGGGTGGGCCAACTTGATAGAGGGGAAAAATGGATATTTTCAAAATGGTAGCCAGTCCACACGCATTTTCATGGTTGTTGAGCTTATTCTGGTAGTTGGAATGAGAGAAACATACTCTTTCATTCCAAAGGGTGTAGGATAGGGAAATTCCATCCTCGGGATTTTCAAATTTGGCAAAAGCCTCGGGTTTTGCCAAATTTGAAAACCCCTCGGGTAGAACCTCCCTATCCTACACCCATGGACATGAAAGAGTCTTATAATATTATATATTACAACGAAACATACTACCATCGGAAGCGGTGCTTACAGATAACACCCAAGAACATCACAAGAGTTGTCTCCCATACACTACAGCAAATTCCAGTACTGAATTAGTACGATTTTTATGAGTTCGATAATTTAGAATTGATTGGTTTAAATAAGATACTGGCACAGAATATTGTTGCTCTAAATGATAACACATTTTCATCAATTGTTAATCACCTACGCCCGTATTGACGGCAACTGCTCTCGCACTCTGTTAATAACACTCTTCGTGAGCATACCGTTCTTTTTATTATAATATCAAACAAAGTTGGCCATCCACTTTAGTGTTACAGCTGTGCGACCTTGCAGTTATTCGACGTACATGTTCAAGAAATTTTTAACGTGTTTATCCTAGAACACCACAACAACCCAGGTCCTACTGAACCCTCTGCCATCACATGGAGGGCCACGTACACCATCTGTAACACGAAGGAGAGTAGTACGTATGTTTCCAATGGAAATCGAACCCGCAACCACCATTCTCCCTGTCCGCCGCGCGCTCTATCGATTGAGCTAGCGGAAAGCTAGAAGGCGACAATAAGCCTACGTTCAGATATAAACTGTCACAAAGTTAATAATAAAAGGGAGTGTATAGTTATCAAGGAAACCGAACATATATATAATTTCCCCATTTTTCGACGAAATATTAGCTATGTACACTTCTGTATTATAATCTTTCCGAATTCCCATTAATGATAAGTATACAGACCTGCCTCATTTTACTGGATTCCGAAACTTCACACATGACTCTGCTTGTTGCCAAAACAAGCCACTATCGAATCGAAAGGTATTACAATTCTCATTAACATTAAATCAGGGTTACAATCCGTTCTCTACACTACCATACCTCATACCAAACTCAGGGAACGCGTTCGTTATTTTGTTATATTGTTCTCTTTTCCAAGAAAGGAGAGCGGCGATGTAAATACATGATTGTAACTATCTTATTGCATATTTGTGAAAAGCACAAAGGAGGCCAAACCGAAGTAAAGCTGCCGAAGGATGATCCAGTTTCTTCTTAACAATAGCGTTTTAGGTCACGGCGGCCAGATTTTCTAACAGAATGTAGGCATTCCCATGGGAACAAACTGCTTGGTAATACACAACTTTAATAACCGGTAAAGTATCAAAATAATAAAAACTTCTTGCGATCATAAATTGATGTGCACATCAAGGTCACAATGATCGTATCAAACGGAGCTTGGGGTGTCACACGATAGATGGAGTATATATTTATATTATCTATCCTATCGGACGGGGGATGTCACGCGCGCTGATGACACCCTGACCATTGCATCCGTCTCTGTATTACACAGACAGAAGTAAGACGATTTTGTCTATAATCAGTACAGGGGCCTACCACCTATATAAGAATACAGAAGAACCAGTCTGCCTTATAATAAGGACGAATAGATAGTATATCCCACCGTTTGATATCCATAAATCACAGGAGTGATAGGACTGGACCAGTAGCAGAGATCAAAATGTAAGCGCACAAAAACGCGTATAAGACAGATTCACTGTAATGCTTTATTACACCACATCAGCAACGGTGATGGTCAGAATGCACAGCTGTACTTCACAGATTACATCACGGTCATGAAGTTACCTTCAGGACAGTCCAGAATTCAAAAACAATAAAGGCTAAGTTTGTTTGACACAAACAGGAATTGAAAACCTATTTTGCGAGCTTTCGAGAACGTCTGTTTCCTTTGTCAAGCAAAGAGTGTAAACGACCAGTGTCTCGACTCTAAACCGCTGAAAACAACTCATTGAGCCACAATGTGCCGAACCAGTTAAGATAGCTGTCAAAATCAATTCGCCCAATTGCACTCCACTCCACTCCAGCAACTCCAATCATTGTTAATTTCAGAGCTGAATAGGAAATATGTTTACTGGCACAAGGCAACCAACCTGACTGAAAAACAGAAAAAACGTTCATCACACTACACAAGTATGACAACAATTGTAAGACTACCAAAGTAAACTTTGCGAGAATCTGACACATTCTCAGGAAAACATTTAGATAGGTGAGAAATTAGAATATACTCACTATGGTGGCTTATTCACACGAACAGGACCCCTAAAGTAAGATATACTAGTACTAATAGCAGTAAATACAGCAAAGCTACAAACGCCACTCACAGATGTGGGGAACTTCCCCACCCATGTATTGTTAACACCACCACGTAAACGTCATAACACTTTCTCAAAGCGTTCTAAGGCGGACGCCAAATAGCAGTCGCAAGCAAGCACAAATATGGGGCACTACGACACACCAAATATTTAGAATCACATCGAGAAAGGTGGACGGGGTCTCGATGCCTTGATGGGAGTAGGTCTACACGAAGGAAATTCAGTCAACCCAATTATTTTCTGTAAATTGAACACCACATTTACCTACTAGACCACGTATCGTATACGTGTTAGAAGTGAGGCGCTAGAAGAACAAAATTAAATTAAACGAATATAGGAACATATTCAAACACTCTTTGAAAGGCATGCTTCTATTGTGGTGTATGCACTGCTAGGAATCGCTCCAATTACATCGGTACTAGAAAGGAACACTGGCCTGCTACTCAAAATCAAAAATATCGACAGTACAGAAGACAACGAAAACACAAGACAATTGACCCTCAAGGCGAGGACTTCTCTAACTGGTTAAGCCTTTTCAGACATCTTTTGAAATTATTGCATTCCACACTCAAAGTCAATTCGAAAGGAAAAGACAGGTTCGGTAAGCGTGTAACATTTACTGGTACTAAAGGTGAAGTGAGTACAAACAGATCAAGTCAACAACCACTGGGAACCCCACGTCCAATTTGAGAAATGACAGAAAGTAGCCCTTTAGCAATTCCAAGAATATTGAGTGCTCCGATTGAGGAGCAGACAGATACATGCAAGAACAGAAAATAACAACAGAACATGGCGGCCACAACGATGAGACTGCGAGTGCCGAGTTATAAACAATGATCTAACAGAGTTATAAACAATGATCTAACAGAGTTATAACATGAACTAACTAAAAGTCGAAAAGCAAAAGAGCGAAACTGATAGTACAAGTTAAGGAGGAGACACAGAAAAGAAGGATCATCGCCAGTAGTCGACCAAGTTCCATTTCAACCTACACAGACGGCCCACGTGTTACCATGGCTTTAGGAGGAGACACAGAAAAGAAGGATCCTCGCCAGTAGTCAACCAAGTTCCATTACAACCTACCCAGACGGCACACGTGGTACCATGGCTTTAGGAGGAGACACAGAAAAGAAGGATCCTTGCCAGTAGTCAACCCAGTTCCATTACAACCGCCCCAGACGGCACACGTGGTACCATGGCTTTAGGATTGCTACGTCAGTTTTGACCAAGGATCTCATCAAAAGCAGTGGTGAGCTCCACTCTCCAACAATCAAACCATTACTGACTATATCTGGACGGAACCCTTATCTTAGCTTGACANGGGGGGGGGTTACAGGGTCCCCTTAGTTTAAACTGTATTTATTTCTGGTAATATACAATGCATTATATTTTCAATATATATAATCAACAACAATTCGGAAATAAGTACTAAGTACTTATACAATGTCCGTTTCGTTATGTTAGATATACGATACTGACAGCAGATAAAGTAATCATTAAATCATATTGAAATAATTAAGCTCTAATACATATACATAAAATAATTTCGTAGAATGGCAGAAATATAAAGGGGACATGTAAACAATGTAACAATTTTCGATGAATGTGAATAGCAGTGATACTCAAATAGGAAATGACGCCTCGGAGTGATGTACGCCTAAACACAAACAAAATGAGAAACGTGTTCATAATATGGGTTTCATGCCCATTGCGTTCACTCACACTGTTAACACATCTGTTACATAGAAAATAATTTAAGATAAGGACTTATACGTTGATTATCATATATTTTCAGTTAAATCGTTTGCTTTGCATGATATAATTCTGCACAGATCTAAAAATATCGAGATTAACTGCTTCCGGTAAATTTATATCACCATTTAATAACAAATTAGTTGTGGTGTTGTGGGATAGTGATAATAAGTAAGTTTGCCGTAAAACATTATAGTTCGGGCATATGAGTATGGGTATTATCCTCTATTTCCCCGCATGTACATAGTGGACTTTCTACAAGTTGTCTTTTAAATAGGTGGTCATTTAGAGTGCTGCATGATAGTCTTAGCCTGGTATGGTAGATTTGGGAAATTCTTTTTCCAGAACAGTAGTAAGAAGGAGGGGACGGTCGTGCATCTTTTTCGAGGTATTTCTTAAAGTGTGATAAAGAGGGATTTGTTCTAATTTCAACTGGCATATTATTCCAAGATGATATAGTGGAAGGTAAAAAGGATGACATACAGTAACTAGTTTTGCAACGGAGAGATGAAAGATTATTTGATTGTCGAGTACTATGCCTATGGGTATCTGCTATTTGCGGTAGGATAAGGATGGATAGATATTCAGGAGTTATATTATGTACCATTTTATAAAATTGAGTAAGTTCATGCTTTTGGCGTCTTTCAGTTTGTGTACTCTATCCTACTTCAATTAAGAGTGTGTTTATACTGGTCAATTTAGTAGCCCCAGTTACAATTATGGCTGCTTCTGTATTAATTTGTTCTAATTGTTTCTTTAAATCAACTGAAATATCATCCCATATAAGGTCTCCATATTCTAAGACTGGTCGTACAAAGGCGGTATACATAGTTTGTAGCGAGAGTCGATCAACAGTAAATTTCAATTTTCGTATCATGTTTACTTTGGCTGAAGCTTTATTTAATATATAGAAAATGTGTTCGGCCCAACTTCCATCTGCACCCAGATGTTTATGCAAAGAAATAGGTTCTATTTGAACATTATTCATATAAAGGGAGGGCTGATAAAGGATATTACGTTTTCTGCTTAAAGTCATACATTCAGATTTTTGGGGATATTGATTTTTTCAAGATCGTTGTTTAAGAGTATTGCACATGTAAGAGGAGTTTCAACTGTTAAGTAAAGGGTAGTATCGTCAGCAAATAACTTTATTATTGATTGAATATCGTTTACAATATCGTTAATATATATAAGAAACAGCAATGGTCCTAATATTGATCCTTGGCGAACTCCGGCTTTTTTTATCTGCAATATCTGAATGAATGCCATTATTTACAGTCCTTTGTTTCCTATTTGCTAAGTAGCTCTCAAACCCTTTCAGTAGACTACCGTGTTTATCTAACCTATTCAATTAGAAAAGTAAGCCTAAATGCCAAACCCTATCGAAAGCCTTACTAATGACACATAAAACAGCCCTAATTTCTTTGACAGGAGGTTATAAGTGTACTTGTAAATAAAAAAAATGAATAGATATTTAAATTCGCACCTTTCCATTATTTTCCCAATTATGCTAAGTAATGATATAGGTCGATAGTTGGTAACATCACTGCGGGCATTCGTTTTATGTATAGGAATTACATTAGTTTCCAAGAGTCAGGGAAAACTGAATATTCTATAGATTTGTTAAATAAAATATATAATGGATGGCACAGTTCATTAGCAGCCTCTTTCAATAGACGAGGGTTTATCATATCTGGCCCCACTGCTTTAGAGACATCAAGAGATAGTATTATATCTTTTATATCATTTATACTAATATGGATGGTATTAAGAATAGACGTCGGAAATGGAGGCGGAGGAGGAGGAGGAGGAGGAGGCGGAGGAGGGAGGACTGCAGCACTATCATCAATAGATGACTGCTCACTAAAATACTTGTTAAAAACCTGTACGTTTTCGAAGTCTGTTTCGTGAAGCTGGTCAAACAGTATCAGTGACGAAATTTCATTATTTTTTGATGATCGCTGCATGAAGTGATTGATAGTTTGCCACCAAGATCGTCTGTTACTATTAGAAGTATTTGATAATTCAGAAGTTTTCTTATTGATATAACTGAGTTTAGCTTGTCTAATGGTATCAGTACATTTATTACGTAGTTGTCGGAATTTTAACCAGTCAGTATCTTTTCCAGATTTTGTAGCAGTACTGTGAATCCGTTTTCTTTTCCTATTCAGTTTCCTTATATTGCTGCGGATAGTAGCGTTGTTATAGGGAATGCTAACATGTGCAGCTTTAATAATTCATCAGTGATTACTTGGCACATGCTATTGACATCATCAGTATCTAATTTGGCCGCCCAATTTATTTCCGATAGGGTATTTCTATATTTATTATAATCACCATGTTAAAATAACCACAGTTTTCTTTGAAAATGTTTTGATTGACACTTTTCCACATTAAGTATTCCGTATATCGGGCAGTGATATCGCATATTTTGTTCTAGACAATGCTACCCTACATAAGTGCGAGAAATCATTGCTAGATATAATGACGTCTAAGAGAGATGAAGAAATCACCTGTAATTACTATATCGTCTATTCCTGTGTTATAAGCGAGATTTATTGAATGTTCAATTTTTTGCCATAAATATACCTCTGCGTTTGGTGGTCTGTATAGCGTACACAAAATAGTTCTTCTCTTAGCATATATATTGTTGGAAACGTATACTAATACCCCCTCCACCCATTTGGTCCTGTCTACAGTATGAAAAAGGGGAATTGATAGCCGGGAAGTTCTATATCGGTATGTATGTTGTTTTCAGATAACCAAGTTTCGGTGAAAGCTAAAATGCTATGATTACTAAGTTCACTATGCAGTAGCTCTAACTTTGGTAGAATACTTTGTACATTTACGTGGGCGAATGATAGCTTGTTCAAATCAGTATATGTGTCATTGGATTGGACAGTATTGGTAGTGTTAGAGGATTCAAGGGATAAACTGGAGGTGGAAGGACCTGTATTTTTTTAAATATCGCCTGATAGAGAAGAAGTGGAAAAACTGAAAAACATAATAATAACATTCCAGTTAGGATTAAAAGAGGCATACAGACACCAACATATTTACAGGTGGGCTTTTCAAAATCAACCACAGCATCATATCTAAGCGATTCAATTGGAAACTCGAATAACATCAATAAAGCAGCACTTGTTGACCGAATACCGCAACACAATAACAACATAAACGCGTACATGTCAGTCAATGAGTATATAAATTGATCTTTAGGCGAGTTTGCATAATCATAATAAAGACCAATTCTTGCATAATATGATAAATTATCCAATCGCATCAGGTAACACCTTTCGCGTATACACGGTATGCAAGAAAATGGTCTTTAAGTGAAACAAAAATATTTTGATATAAACACAAGCATTCATCACAATAAACATAAGCATCACATGTCCCAATCATATTTAAAACTGTTTAATAAAAAAATAATTTTTTTTTCTTTCATATTTTGCAAAAGAATTGTAGGAAATTATGTAATATCGGTAAAACATGTTGCACAGAATGAATGAGAAAAATCTTATGAGGAAAATGTTATTATATTGAACGATTTGTATTTTATGAACTTAACAGCTTTTCATTTTAGATGCCATTTAAAATAGCTTAAGCCACATGCAAGAGAGAGAGAGAAAAAAAAAAAAGACTTTCTGTCTTTTCTGGTTTTGTACCCTATACAATTTTGACCTTGCGACGATCTTGGTATAAATATCAGTACGTACATAGGTATTGTATAGTTTATAATTGGTGAATATACGTAGGTCGATCAAGAAGTAATGTAATACCATAACATGTAGTAACAATATCGGGAGGGGAAGGACTGCCTGCCTCTCCTGGTTTTAACCCAATGTTAACGTTACCTTTGTTTCTGTCCTTGATATACATCAAGAAACAAAAGTTCAATAGTGTCTTATGTACATCATGCAGAAGTAGACATTTCTACATTTTACATGCATATATACGTGCATACATACATACATACATACATACATACATACATACATGTTTTATCTATCTTCAATAAGTGAATAGTATATGATGCTCGCTGTATGATTAGTGTACATACAGTATAAGATTAAAAACTTTGTCCATTATACATCTAATGTAGGAAATAAATTTCACTTTTGTAATTAAATACATTTACTAAGTTGTAAAAGTGACTGTTTGCTGTACCACATTGCGGTGGAAATGTATAAAAATACAAGCAGAGATATGTACTAAGTATGCTTAACTCCACGTTTCGTTTACCTTGCATACAGTGAGACAACTGAGTAAAAGTAACAGTGGTCATCTTCTTCGGACGCTTGTTTTTTCCGAGGTCGATTCGTTAATATCGTATACCAGTGATCAAAACTATTTGTGCTGACATTGGCTAATTATACGTTTACAAACTGAGTTATTTATAGGTTTCAAAAAGTAGTAGTAGGGAGCGTGCGAAAATGCAAAAAGAAAAGAAACAATTTGTTTATCGCTGCTTATCTGTATAGTTAATCTGATAATCGATTGTTCATAGTAAAGATAGATATCAATAGATATATTTATGCGAATGTGTCATGGAACTGTAAACATTTAGATTCTTATTACAATTACCATGATATCTATCTCAATGCATCTAACAACAGTGGCTGTGGGTGTGTCTAACAACAGTGGCTGTGGGTGTGTCTAACAACAGTGGCTGTGGGTGTGTCTAATAAGGTCTATATAAACCGTGCATTGGGTATGCAAAGAGAACATATTGACATCAAAGAAACGCTGTCAGTAGAGTTATCAATATTTTGTTGGAAATACCTTGGGGAAAAAACAAATTGTGGTTGTCGCAGCAGACACCATGACTATATAATGTATAATTAACAACGGCAGGTTAATTACATTAGGTTTACACTAGGCCAGTAACATTAGGGATTGTTACTAGTGTCCTAGCATTTGATATTTTAACAAATTGTGCTTGTCGCAACAGAAATGTATACCTTTCATATTATGTGACATATCTTACATGGAAAAGATAAATATCTTCCATAATAGATAAGGCATCTTGTATACACAATAATCACTTCTTGAAAACAATGTAGGTTGGCTTGCCATAATTCAGAAAAAAACACATGCAGCCAATTTTTTGCTGAATGCTAAAAAACCGAAAGACGAATTTTGTGGTGGATAGAGGTAGCTATTAAACGTTACAATTTTACGAGTAGCTCTGAACGAATTAGGCTATTTCTTCATTTACACCTGGAGAACAAGGTGCTATTTATTGGATATAGGTATCAAGAGGGATTGGCGATAGTTTGTATATAGGCTTATTTATAGAGAGAAACCAAAATAAGTCTTCACAAGGATGCTAACATTCACGGATGTAATTATGTATTGGCAATAAAAACAGATTGTTGTCTATGGCTCCCGGAACCTGTGTACTGGTGACTGTCATGCCTCGTTGGTCTTAATTAATTTGTGTCAGCCAATCAATACGAATTCGTTGAAGCATTGTGATCTCACTACTGTATACACGCTACATATTTCTGACTCTTATACCAAGTGATGATCATATTTGTTTTCAAATTATTTCCATAAAATTATAAAATTGTGGAGGAGTAGGGGAGTGATAGTATTAGAGAAGGTTTAAACGATCTTGTGCTATCAGGGATAAGCTTACGATCACAAAATATCTTATAAATATACCGTGCATATTTAAATTAATTTTGGACCATTTTGATGTCTTCTGTTTCAGTCGTACACTACATCACTTTGAGGTGGAGAAGTTAATCAATACGGTTGTAGCGTACAGCCATATAACAATAAATGGTGTAACTAATCTATTAAAATTTCGTAGATTCAATATTTCTTTTTTTAAAGAGGTTGTTATACTATACAAAATGCCACTTTTATTTTCTGATGTTTATTTGACTAAGAATTCCAGAGTGTGGTGTTCACTGTGTTTATGTCTTCTACTTATCCAGTTTGAAAGCTCAATGCGATGATTATTTTTATTATTATTACTTGCATGTCATTATGTTTCTTGTAAATTTAAGTGTCTACATCATAGTATTAATTTGAGCACTGTTAACTGACAAATTATTTTAATTCACAAATATATGATAACGTCATATACTAGAACTCACAAATGCGTGCATTAACTAGTCATTTGCAGATGTTGGCTGTTTTGAAGTTAAGTGATAAGGAATTACAATGAATTTTTGTGGTGATACGGCGTAGCCAAAAAAACCGTTCTGCGGATTTATGCAAAGTGCACAGTTTAGTTTTGGTATTTACAGTATGTTACACCATACATCTTCCGTTATTCCTAGCCCTAGTTGGTCAAATCAATTACTTAATGAAAATATCTAACTGTGTCAACAACATTAGAATTTCCATTGGGAGAGTTTTGAATCATGAACTTTCAGCAACTCAACTCTGATAATAAGTATTTTTTCATCCTTCATGGAACCATGTTAAACGTCTGAATTGAGAAATATTCAATATTACTATCCACCATAACTGGTCGAGGAGTCAACGAAGACATTACATAAGTATTACTGCATCCAAGAACATAAAAAAAATCCCTGCAGAGTCCACACGATCATTACATCCATATGGCGTAGCGACGTCAAGACACTTATGAAATGTTTCTCTCATTGTCTACGGCACGGGGTACTAAGGGTAGGTTATTAGTTGGACAGTCACAGATAACAGAGAGTGGTTAGGGAGGTCGAAGAAATGTTTATATCATTTTTGCAACATAATCGTTAATAGTAAATATTCTCATGGAGGCACAGTAGTCCAGTGGTAGGACGCCGGGCTCATGACCGAAGGGTTGCGGGTTTGAGTCACGCCACGGCACTGTGTTGTATCTTTGAGCAAGATACTTTATTACGCTTGTTCCAGTCTACTCAGCTGTAAATGAGAACGTGGTTGGGCAGTGCTAGAATTTTTGAATGCTAACTGTTAGCGCCAAAATGGCAGCTCCGGCTGTATGCTACCGAGGGAGTTGAGAAAGGTATTGGCTGGTTGCAAACACCCTATAACAACGGATAATACTTTGTGAACCCCTTTGAGACGACCTACGAACTAGGTTGTGATAAAGCGGCATATGATAACCTATAATTATTATTACTTATTATAAATATTCTTGTGGAGTCGGTTTCTTTGTTAACTTAACATTTGTCCCGTTGAATTCTCGGTTGTGTTTTATTAAATGGTTTTACTCCATTTCTTCTTCTTCGTCGTTTTTGTCTTCTTCTTCCGCCTTAAAAGTTTCTGGCAGATTTCCCAAAACTTTTCGACGGAAGTTAACGAAACTTTACACAAGTGTTCATCATGGTTAGGGTGTGTGCAAACGACCTTTCATTTTCTGATCAGTCAACAAAAATGGCCGCCACGGCCTCTGATTGGTCGAAATTAAATATTTACCGATTTTTCAAATGTGGTATGTAGGTGTATTTTGGCACTGCAAACATAACTGCGGGGTTTTGGGGGACTTCTGTAATGGTCTCCCATTAAAATCAGTACTTGTTTTTTCTAAGATTATAAGAAGATATACAAATACATAAGTGAATCACGTTTGATAAGGTAATTTAGAATTTCTTAGTCTTACTCTTCATACATATTAAACTAGTGATTTTTTCCAATTTGAATCACAAAAAAACATTTGTTATAGCTGATTGCGATGAATTGCTGTGCGTGTGTGTAATGAGTAGTGATGTGGTATGCTCACAGAACCGGCTTAAACTATCTTTGAGCTAATTCTAAATAAAGTTTCATATTGATTTTAACTTACAGTTTTATTCACTTTGGTATTCTTGCAGAAGCCGTTTGTTTACATTTCAGTGTCGAGCTCTCTTTCTAGTTCTGATGGACATGCACTGGCTCAAGTTGGCTTAAGTTATCGGAGAGCCGTAAAAATGAACCCTTTAGTAATTCTAATGTGTTTCTAGGACTGAGCTTAAGAGAACGCGATTACCTCAGATGTCTGACTAAGACTAAGTCTTGACCTAATTCATCGATTTTAATTCGTTACAAAAAGGAAACAATGTTCTAATTTATGTAGACTCAGGAGAGGTGACACATTGGTTTTGATGTCCCGTGGGAAATAAACAAATGCAATGATGAAATTGTGTCCTGTCTAATTATCTACAATTTAACCGTGTTGACAATTGATTATGTATTTCAATTAAAGAACGATGGAATTTTATATTGTTTTTTGGTCGTAAAAGAAGATAAAGTAATATAACAAGAGCAAAGAGAAAACATGCTATTGTTAGCATCATCATCAATATTACACTGTATCATTATCATACACTTTACATAGCGCCCTAGTGAAAACATGATATTGTTATCATCATCATCAATATTACACTGTATTATTATCATACAGCTTACATAGGGCCCTAGTGTAAACATGCTATTGTTATCATCATCATCAATATTACACTGTATCATTATCATACACTTTATATAGCGCCCTAGTGAAAACATGATATTGTTATCATCATCATCAATATTACACTGTATCATTATCATACAGTTTGTAATGCGCCCTAGTGAAAACATGCTATTGTTATCATCATACAATTTGTATAGCGGCCCAGCGGTGAACATGCTATAACCATCACTAATATTACACTGTATCATCGTCAAACAATTTGTATAGCGTCCTGGTGGAGAGCATGCATTTATGATAATTAATATTAAATTTATTATTATCAAACAATTTGTATAACGCCCCAGCGGGGCACATGATATCATCATCTTTAAAGTTACACTTTGTCATTGTCATACACTTTTTACATCATCAATGTTACACTGTAATATTTTCAAACAATTGTATAGCACCCTGGTGGAGAGCATGCTATTATCATCACTGATATTACACTGTGTCATTGTCATACACTTTTTACATCATCAATGTTACACTGTGTCATTGTCATACACTTTTGACATCATCAATGTTACACTGTGTCATTGTCATACACTTTGTATGGCGCCTTAGTGGAGAGCATGCTTTTATAATGACTGATATTACACTTTATCATTATCATACACTTTACATAGCGCCCTAGTGAAAACATGATATTGTTATCATCATACAATTTGTATGTCGCCTTAGTGGAGAGCATGCTTTTATAATGACTGATATTACACTGTGTCATTGTCATACAATTTGTATGGAGCCTTAGTGGAGAGCATGTTATTACCATGACTGATATTACCCTGTATCATTATCATAAAATTTGTATGGCGCCTCAGTGGAGAGCATGCTTTTATAATGACTGATATTACAATGTATCATTATCATACAATTTGTATGGCGCCTTAGTGGAGAGCATGTTATTATCATGACTGATATTACACTGTATCATTATCATTCAATTTGTATGGCGCCTTAGTGGAGAGCATGCTATTATCATGACTGATATTACAATGTTTCATTATCATACAATTTGTATGGCGCCTTAGTGAAGAGCATGTTATTATCATGACTGATATTACAATGTATCATTGTCATACAATTTGTATGGCGCCTTAGTGGAGGGCATGCTTTTATCATGACTGATATTACACTGTATCATTATCATACAATTTTTATGGCGGCTTAATGGAGAGCATGCTATTATCATGACTGATATTACACTGTATCATTATCATACAATTTGTATGTCGCCTTAGTGAAGAGCATGCTATTATCATGACTGATATTACACTGTATCATTATCATACAATTTGTATGGCGCCTTAGTGAAGAGCATGCTATTATCATGACTGATATTACAATGTATCATTGTCATACAATTTGTATGGCGCCTTAGTGGAGACCATGCTATTATCATGACTGATATTACAATGTTTCATTATCATACAATTTGTATGGCGCCTTAGTGGAGGGCATGCTATTATCATGACTGATATTACAATGTTTCATTATCATACAATTTGTATGGCGCCTTAGTGGAGACCATGCTATTATCATGACTGATATTACAATGTATCATTATCATACAATTTGTATGTCGCCTTAATGGAGAGCATGCTTTTATCATGACTGATATTACACTGTATCATTATCATACAATTTGTATGGCGCCTTAGTGGAGAGCATGCTATTATCATATTGAAATACACACTGTACCACTATTAATCAAGTTTATACAAAGCCCTATCTTATCTCAAGGTAATTACTGGAGTGTGAGAACAAGAGTTCACAGTTCTGCGCAAGTTCATAACCATATCTCGCCCCCTGCGGTATACAACCCTATCACCGTGCGGTTAATATGCCAGCGCATTATCACCTGTGCAGAACGGGTACATATATCACGCCTCTTGATTATATTGTGTTCACCCTGTTTTATGATTTACGCTTCACTGGACTGCTGATAATACTATAGTCCGATAATGCGTACACAGATTAGTACAGGTCTACAAACGTCATGCAATGAATCCAGGAATCTGAACCACACGAAAAAAGATATTTAAAAACGGAATATGTTTTATATCACTATTCGAAAATGTTAACTTAATTTGAGTGTGACATTCTTAGATTCAGAATGATCAGTTACTTAACGGAGTTGGCATATTGCCCACCACTCCGTTATATGCACACCTAAGCATCATGTCGACGATTTATCCCCTACAAAAAACCCACCCAGCTATTCACCATGAAAACCATGCTTTGATAAAGATCTAACTGCGAGTTGTTCTACTTTATATATTCATGGTTTACCAGGAACGCCATTTATTATTAACCACCAAGGCAGATTGTCGGTCAATAAGGACGTGCCTGCATATAGGAAGTGTATTCGTGTTTGTGTAACTGTCTGCTAGAGGCGGTATGCT
This sequence comes from Mizuhopecten yessoensis, assembly GCF_002113885.1. Lineage (NCBI taxonomy): Eukaryota > Metazoa > Mollusca > Bivalvia > Pectinida > Pectinidae > Mizuhopecten > Mizuhopecten yessoensis. The sequence continues at coordinate 84,198 of NW_018407971.1, forward strand.
GATGTATTTGCCTCCTTACTATATCGCGGATCTGATGCCAACTATAAGAGTGTTACACCCCACTTTGACGATATAATATAGAGTGAGTAATCTTGAGAACATTTATAATTTGTGGTTTTGGTTATAATTGATGATGAATACGATCTTTGACGCTTCAATAATGTCTTGTCTTGTCTGTTTATAATAATCCTTCTTGCATCGAATGAGAACTTGACCAACCAGCCGACATCATTCTTTGTGCGTCAGTCGGTAGGTGATCAATCAGTCTTCGGCATTGTCACTCCGACTTTTTGTCTTTCTGGTATTCCCCGAGAAGATCATGTGCCATCATCGACGGTACTCATACCGTCATGTTTGTCATAGGATCAGCATTGAACCCCCTCTCAAAACCAATAGTTTATCGCCGGTTAACTTTGCAAATCTGAAAAGTTAACACGATCATTTTAAAATTGCGATACTTACACACGGATTCCGACATCGTCGGTATCGTCCGTAAATCTACATGTCATCAATCCAACAAAAGCTGATCGTTCAGTAATTCCTCTCCATTTTAGTGTCTGAACTATCGATTAGTGTGGCACAAGTCACACTTTGTAACACATTAGGACATTAGGATTCTGAACGGAAACCTGGTTAATTTCATATGGCGATGAACAGGTAATAGCAGAGCTAATACCAAAAGGATATGAGTTCTTTCACATTGTTCGACTCAACAGACGTGGGAGTTGGGTTGCTGTTCTGTTTCAAAAAGGCCTAAGTTAACAGTTAACTTCAACTGTTTTATTATACCGATACAAACACTCCCTTACACTATTCTAAATATTATTAGACAACAAATTTTCAATGTCAACAGAAGGTACCGGCTGCGCTGGCCGGAAATTGCCGGAAATTGCCTACGTAATTCGATTGCGCTGATTGGTCAATATCAGGTCAGGCCCCGCCCACGACGTCGCTCAATTTCCCGCATTTTCCGAGGGAAATAATTTCAAAACTATCTCACCCCTTCAGACAAACTATTTCCCTGGCATGCAGTTAGAGGGGAAACAGCTTGTTTATGTGGTTACTTTTGTATAGTGTAAAATAAGTAGAGGTATAATAATGTGAGATATCTCACCCAACCATGATGATGTATACATACACTTTGTGCACATGACTTGTTCTGTCATTGATGTCAATTCAGATTGTGTATCATTTACAGACCTCCTCTTTCTAAAAAGAATGGCTTCTGGATTACTGTGTGTTTTTATTAATGATCTACCTTTTTAGACCACCAGGTTGTTGTAAGACAAGAGATTGTTATCACGAGTGACCTAAGTTTCCACCTAGATGATCTATTTAATGTTGATGTTCGTCAGTTCGCTGAGCTGCTTGATTCCCGGGGTCTGATAAAACATGTGACAGAGCTACATACAGCCATGGCGACACACTAGATGTGTTCATTACAAGGAAAGATAACGTTAGTGCAGGCAAATTCGCCATGCACCCAAATTCGCCACCCTGTGACGAAATTGCCATATGACGTCATAATACATAAGATGTGACGTAAATAACGTCACCATAGTCTTCAACACAGTTAGAGCCTTCAAATATATTGACAAGAAGAGGTATAAGAAGGGAAAAGCTATACTTTTAATCAAAAGAGTTATGAAATATCTTGTAACAGAACAAATCTTAAAATTTGTGTCTGTGCGAAGGACATCTCGTCAACTAAACTCATTAATCTGAGGCCAGTTGGTAGTTATTTAGTGTAAATGTATTACATACACATACAAATACCCATATCTTAACGCTAATTGCAGTTAATGCAAGTAAATTGTTTTTTTCTACAAGTGTACTTTGGTACATGTACAATTAATGTACTGACGATCCACTGCGAGTTTATGGAAATGACGATCGGAAAGATCCGCGATTTGATAATTCGTAAGTTTCCATTTTCATGCAATGAAAGTGCTGGTGTACAATCGCATGCTGATTGTACTTAGTGACCGACATTTACCAAAGACTGATTTTACATGAAAAAGTAAGTACATTTACGACACCTGGCCGGGCAGTCTTTGTTGAATTAAGTTTTCAAATTATCCAAAAGTCGGGGGGGGGGGGGGGGGGGTGGTTGAAAGCCCTGGACCCCTCTTATCCTGACCCGATGAAAAATATAATATTGGGCAGCGATTTGGAAGTTTATATTTGTTAAGGACTGAGTCTTCATTGCGTATCATGTACATTGACATCATCTCAGCCGATACCATTCATCTTTCTTAAACAACATTAATCAGTTTCTTCAAGTTACCGAAAACTAACTATCACAACTAAGAAAAGTCACGCATTTCAATGTTAATCATAGTTACACACACACATTTGGAACTGTTCGTAACAGTACAGCTTGTGTAACATAAACATATTTAACAGCTAGTTAGTTCACTTCTCATTCAATCCAAGTAGCTTATTATTCGTAGAGAATCGCAGAAAGTGGAAAGGACCACAGGCAGCTCTATAGACTCATCAATAACCTTGTCGAACATAAAGGTGAAAATAAGATATAAAGCTCTCCTTCTAATAAATACTTGTCAGTGAAGTAATTGCTTTCTGAATAAAATCTGCACGACCAGGAAATATATTCGCGAAGTGAACGCTATTGCTGATAAATAGAGGTTACACAACGAGTAGTTGTTGTATATGGTATTTCATTCACTCTCGTTAGTTATTTTTCAAAAGTTACAAAAAACACGAGCTTTAGCGAGTGTTTTTTGTTACTTTTGAAAAATTACTAACGAGAGTGAAAGAAATACCATATACAACAACTACGAGTTTGTGTGACCTGTTTCTACCACAATAAAAAAAACATTCCGAGGAAACATTGACATAATCTGTATGCATGGGTTTGTTTACAATATCGGATGGTATTTTTTTCTTTCTCTCTAAAGCTCTTGTTTTTTGTAACTTTTGAAAAATAACTAACGTTGTATAACCTCCCACATTTTTCGATTGATCTCGTTGAATCTTAGTATACACTATAATCATGATATGAAGTTGTGTTTCCACAAAAAGAATTTTGATTCGTCTATCTTTGCAAAATTAATTACCCTTTGTTTATTTTAGTATTTGAATTTTTGTCTGGAGATCTCCTACTACATTTTTACGACCGATTGCTTTGAAACTTGATAGGCTTTATAATCATGATATGTTGTTGTGTTTTCGCAAAAAGAATTTTGATTCGACAATTTTTGCAGAAGTTAGTGCCCTTTGTTTATTTCAGTATTTGATTTTTGTCCGGCGATCTCCTACAGTTTTTGACGTAACATAAGTTATTCAAGGTCACAGGGGTTAATGTTTTTAAAACACTCGAACAATTTCTTCAATGCCATGTTGAATAGCTATTTAAGGTTCATGTAAAGTCTGTTTTCAACTATGTTACAAAAGGTCATAATTTCTTGAATTTTACCTCGATAGCCCTTATTTTGGTATCACTACGATCCTTAGGATATGAGTAACAGTATGTGTTAGGTTTCAGTTAAGTTCAGTTCGTCAATATTGTTTTAATTGCATTAATTACACGTTATGCAGGAAATAACATATCTACGCAAAACAGAGTCGATTTGCAAGGAAATATCAGCCAAATCTTCTTTGTAACTCATTTTAGGTAGTGGGATTGTTGAAAGTTAACGAAACTGCTCCAAAGGACTGATACTCACAACTTCAAAGTCAAGTCATTAGTTGATTTCACCATAAAAAATCAGCCATATTGGAACTACTTTTCTAAAACTATGGAGGCCCATGAATTGTAATACCAAGCATCAAATTTTACATTAATTAGCATATTACATACACATACAAGACATCTGAATCATCGCATAAAACAGTAAACCCAGTGTCACCTTATTAAATGTCAACGGAATAGTAGGGTGGCGATAATGTGGCATATATATACGTTACTAGGTATATTTGTAATTTTTGAATAAAAATAAATACCAATTCTTCAATGAAATTGACATAAATACCATACATAAGATTTCAAGTTGATTACCGTACATCATTATTGAACCTTTTGAAATAATCGCATTTCTTCCAACGTAATCAAGACATTGGCATATTTACCAATTTACATATTCGTAAAACAATATTCTCTGCAATACTTCGCCCAACTAAATCAATCAAGTTTTACTTTCGCGATGGGCTTCTTCGGTACGATTTGAGTGTTCCAGTACATCACACGTGAGTGTACAAACTTTGGAATGTTGCTTGACATGTTTTTGCAGATGTGAAAAAAAGCTTAGATGTCTTTTGCTTAGTCAGGAAGATACCACGACAACATCATCCAATCGGATAACACCATATCATAATTGTAGCTACCAATATTTACAAACACACAATGATGGAATAGCTATCAGGCAACCAAGTGTTATTGAAAACATAAACTACTGCCATATTTACCTATTAGTATTACTACATCTATAAATCAAGCACAAGATTCTAAGTATTCCTGCAAAGAGTCAATTCTGTAAACCTTCATAGAGATTTTTATACACTGCATCATCAAATCCATCATTCCTATAAAACTGAGTACTGTACAGTTGTAGATTGCCACTTTGTGTGTTTCAATGTCCTCTGGTGGAAAATGAGTCGTCAGACAACTTTCATTCAATGTTCTTCGTGCATTTCTGGAATAAAAACTTTTTAATATTCAGAAGAAATTTCACAAATTTATCTTAATAATGTCACATCAATAAAACATGAGACCATCGCAAGTGAAATGTCAATTACCAAGTGTTTTGAATATTCACTTGTCATGGCCCTACATTCAATACCATTCATTTTCTTTTACCTGGCAACCAGATGACAATGCTTTGGTATCTGGGTAGATAAATAAATCTAATGCAATGATGTATAATACCTATAAGGAACTTCTGGATGAGGCTTCAATTCGTCGAGATGGGCTGTACGAGTTCAGTGCTACCATTGCTACACCTCCATGACCACACTACCACAGGCAAGATGACCGGACGCAATATAAACATGCATTGAGGTTGACGAGCATCTATTCCCAGTACATTACATGCATATGTAAACACTTTGGAATGTGTGGGTCTTTAGAGCTCCCTCCTCATATGTTCAGGGCAATCTTGTTATTCGACATGTGTTTCTATGGCTTCAATTAGTTGTGCTGCACACCAGTGTTATAAAATCAAATCATTAGTGTTAATTAATTTGTATTCAATGTCTATTAGAAATTCACATTCAGATTCTTTGCAGACCAATCTCTTTTGACATAGCATACTAATGGCGCTTTTTTGAGTGCTGCTTCACTCAAATGCAATGCAGTAGACACTAATTTGACACTAGTCCGAATTATTCTGACGTTTTATCGACTTTTTTATATCGGTCTGTCTTCGATTAATATTTCCCGCATATTATAGATGGCCGGAGTTCTGATGTTAATCGACGACAGACCGATGTAAAAAAAGTCGATAAAAGGTCAGAATAATTCGGACTAATTTGACACATGTGCTTCTTCCATGCCTCCACAAATTGTTTACTTTTTATTGACACTTTAAACACAATATAAATTATCGGTTTTTCAATACAAACATTCAATTTCACAAAAAAGAACACATTGACCAAAATGTGCCAAAAACTTGTAAATTTGTTTTGAACAAAAAAATGTTTTGCCTTCATTTCGCATTTCCTGTTTGTGTCACTTGTCTAAATACAACACACAAATCTCGTCTTACCAGGACATCGACTCAAGCAATACACTATCTATGTTTACTTTATGTTAATTACAACTGTATTCTATCCCACAAACCATACTTATATTACAACAAATAAATATTGTCGATCTTCTGCATCTCAGCGTTTTCTCCTCAGCTTCATGTTGTTGATGTCTGATGCACATAGCCGGAAGTGACGCCGCACAAACAGTCCGATCTTGGATATTATGATTTCTTTTTCTGTAGTAATACTCCTTCAATTCGGCATCAAAAGTATTTTATTATTCAAGGAATTATGCTCTTGTTTTGATAACTATGACAGGAAATATTGTCATTTTTGTAAATTAACTGTCGTTCGGTACGAAAATCATACGAAGAGGAAGAAAGTTGGTCTGAATATGGACAAAAGACGTGGTTACGACCTGTGCTAGTTATTTATGGTTTATTCGATGTCAACGCAGTCTATTTCGTGTCGTTTGGTGTTTTATGGACGCTCCGATCGCTTGTGATTGTGACGAAAGTAATTACCCTTTTATGACAGCTAAAAAAAAATAAAAAAATGGCGGCCTCCATTGGACAACACGATGACTTTCGATTTAACCGAAATCCATGTATGGATGTTTAAACATAATTTACTTCATAGGAGTACCTCACTGTATATAATATCTTATTTATGCCAAAGTTTCAATTCTCAAGAATGAATATGTTATCAGTTCTAATTTCCCCCAAATAGTGGCAAAATATTCACGAGTCACTCATATATATTTCAAATAACACTATGTATTGAGTCAGTGGCAAACGTTCAATCATGGCTATAGGGAGTTTGAATCAATAGCTTCTAACATTGAAAACGAATTCAGCACAGCTTGTAATAAATGTAAATGTAATATTTACACATGAAATAAAGGGATTATTATTGGTGTTTACATTAACCTTAAGCTGTGTTTAAACAGAGTTATTGTCCTCTACACTTTATTCCCCTTCAGGTGTCACCCCACTGGTAAATTCTATGAGAGTTTGTTAGTTGTTTTCAGTACTGTATAATAAACGAGGGGGGAGGGGGAGGGGTCCCGTCCAGTGGGCCTCCTGTTACCACAGAAGCAGATCAATAGCATGACATCTCAAAATGGAGATCAATGTACTTGCCAATACCCTTTATGCACGTCGCTGATACAATATAATCCTACACATTTAGTTAAAAACGAGTAAAATACAACAGAAAACCAAGACTATATACTGCACCGCTTCGACTTTACCGCGATAGGAAGTTCCGAGCATGCGCAGAAAAAAATACGAAACTGTGCATTAAATGAGATTACAGAGGTGCAATGTGCTACATTTATTGCCTTTTTTTTTTTTCGTCCGGAAGTGGGGAAACCGGAAGTGTATCCTTGAAGCAATTGTGTTTCAACCCATACATGAACATCTTCATATAGTGAAAACGATACCCATGTTTTATTACTTGTTAGTTTAGATAAAATCTTATATACATATTGTGTGAAAAAATTCTATCACATAAATTTTGATACTAGCAGGCATGAAACGTCGTTCAGAGATTATCATACTATGACGTCACAATCACGTTACAGTCCATCGGCCTTCATCGGTTATTTCCGGAAGGATGAAAATCACTGGAAAATCTTGGAACTGATGTCCGTTGCATTTATCTCTTTGTCGGTGCTTCATGACTTTTTAAATCAGGCACAAAAAGTTAAAATGCAGATGTTTTCTTAAGATCCTTTTTTGTCATCAACCAGGTTCTGTTAATATTTCTACCGGAAGATATCTTCAAAAAGAGCCGCATTTATTTTTCATCAGCTTTTGACTTCCATTTTTGAAAGTCTGGTTAAAGTCTTTACATAATTTATGTATGCATCACCACTCATAAAAGAAACAATGAATAATTAATTTATGTCGAAACCAACAATAATTGTCCAGACAACGAACCCGAGTTCAACGCCCTTTTTCAGCAACGTATTACTTTTTCACCAGAAACTGTTTAATTTTGTTTGGCATCCTTAATTGTCAAACCTCAGTGACAGTTACAAAAATTGAAATTCAATCCGGTGTTTCAGGATAGCGCCGGAATTTAGACTATATATCGATATAACGACAATCTCAGTTACATCAAGGTATTTTTTTTTAAAACTTTCATTTTTAACTAACATCTCTATACATTTACTGTTATAGACTTATCGTCAACTATGTTATATACACTTTTTTCTATAGCAACTACCAAACAGTTTTTTCCCACCTTATTTCAATCATTCTTTTTGTGACCTGACAGAAGCACGAAGATAATTTAGTTCTAAAACAGGGAGGAAGCCGGAGTATCCGGAGAAAACCCGCGTGGTCGGGCAGGTAACCGGGATTGAATCCGGCCATCTTGGTGAAGACGAGCGCGCTATTCAGTGCGCCACCCGACCAATCATATACGTTACGCACAAGAACAAATATGTACTTTAGAAAATGGCGTCATTGATGCAAAAATTATATTGTGAATACATTTTTGCCAATCATCAACGATACAAAAAAAACCTACATACGACACCGGGGCAAGTTCAGCCACCCCTGATATTTTTATTTTTGTGCTAATATTTACAACTTTAAAGATCTTAGCAGTTTAGTTGGCATGGCATTCACGCGAAAAAATGGCGAGGAAAACTCTTATGTAAAAAAAACTAAAGAGGAGAAAATTACTTTTGCGAGGGACGAAAGAAAAACATGATCTCACTTCTAGTTATGCAAACTTTTTGTAAAAGGAATTGCTATCTTTTTACGGTCAAACATGACAGCTTCAAATGATATACATAAAAGCAAAGCCACTACGATATTGCTGTACGATAAGAATTTATTGAAATATCAATTTGGGCCCGGACCATTTTGGCCAATGAAACCGAGGCAACTTTGGCCCATGTAACACAAAAAAAGTCGTAAAATTGGCAGTAAAATCTGACGTTGCATGCTTTATGACGTCATTATTAAGATGTTTCCAATTGGGCTGAACTTACCCGAATGCCTATCCGAACTTATCCCATGGCGGGGTTCGTTCGGCCATCCGATCATCCGACAGGGAAAATTAAATAATGTTCAAAAACGGACGTGCTGCCATACTTCCAAGAGCGGGTTTTAATAAAAAATTGGCCGAATTTGCCCCGATCTCCCCTATTGTTATTTCGGTCTTAATCTCATTAGAGTTTATGCTTTTTTGTTATTCCTCGACTGGCCGACTTTAGATAAAGTTTATCTTCCCTCATTCTGGAAGCAGTATTATCTCATTCTGAATCAGTAAATATCAGATTTCAACAACAGTTTCGCTCTTTTAAGGCTTTGCCCTTTTTATATTAATTGCGAATTTGAGAAGGGAGTTCATCCTTCTATGATTCATAAAAATATTATATATTTACTCCGATTATGAACTTGTGTGACCTTATTTTCAAATTCAGAATAAATAGTAAAGTAATCGTTACGTAGTTTAAATTTTATGAAAGCTCATAGGAAATCAATTCCTACATTCTCATGGATCGTAGTAAATAAAAAAATCAATATTCCGATTTTTTCGATTAATTAGCATTCCAGACTAACAAAGATACCATGTAAAATACCGATCAACATCACATAAGCTGTCCGAATAAAGTTTCTGCTGACATAAAGGTTGACTAGTACAAGATATATAGGAAAAATTATATATACATAGAACAAAATCAAAGTACTTACCATAACAATAATCTTCGTTTTGAAAGACCTTCAAACAATGTATAATTAGAAACATAAATTAACTTGCATTGCTTTTATTCATCGAATTTGTAATGCTAATACCTGGTTATCATATTCGTATACAAAATTTCCTTGAAATATTGATTAACTACCCTGAGTGACAACCATATCCATAGCCATTGTAAGACCTTCAAACAATGTATTTTTTGAAATATAAACTTACTTGCCTTGCTTTTTTTATTCATCGAATTTTTAATGATAATACCTGATAATAATATTCAGACGAATTATACAAAATTTCTTTATTGATATTAATAAACTACCCTGAGTGACAACCATGTGCATAGCCATTATTGTCTTGATGCGATTCGAATGGTATCTATTGAAGCATCAAAGCCAATGTACACCAAGCCTCACTTCAAAAAGCAATACCCATACGTATCAGCAGAAAGGGACTGGTCGCTAACGACAGTCACTTACGTATCAGCAGAAAGCGACTGGTCGCTAACGACAGTCACTTACGTATCAGCAGAAAGGGACTGGTCGCTAACGACAGTCACTTACGTATCAGCAGAAAGGGACTGGTCGCTAACGACAGTCACTTACGTATCAGCAGAGGGAGTCTGGTGGCTACCGACAATCAACTTACGTATTAGCAAAGTCATTGTCGTCATGACGCGCTTCAAATGGTATCTTATGAAGCATCCAAGCCAATGTACCTATCCACAAAAGGCAATAACCATGCGTATCGGCAGAAAGAGACTGGGCGTACCGGAGTAAAGTTACAAGCAGACAGGGACTGGCAGCTACCCGGAGTACACGTACATGCCAGCAGAAAGAGGCTTGACGCTACCTTTGGTCCACTACGACTTGAAGTGGCTAATATATCAGACACACACAATGTCAATTGTAACAGTTTGGTTGATCTTATTGACATGTTTTACAACGGCAACTTCATTAACCTGTCCAACTCAAGGAGTGTTAATAAGAGGAAAAGCGTTAGATGTGGAGTCTCTCTTTTCGGTTGAAAATTACGGACCAAATCAGTGTTTCCGTCTATGCGGACGAATATCTGCCTGTCTGTCTTACAGTTATTTTCGGTCAGAGCTGACGTGCATTCTTTATGAGGCAGACACCTCTACTCAGAGTTTGATAGACGACAGCGATGCAGTTTTTCAGGAAAAATCCTCTTTCAGCTTAGTAAGTATTATTGATTGATGCAGACATTATTTTTATTACAACTTTTGGGATATTTATATTTTCTCTCTTATTCCCAACAATATATTTTGTTTCTTAACGATTTCCTTGGCAATACCTCACTTTTGCCTTCAGTGGTTAACGTTCGCCCAAGTTAGGAAGAGACAGAATTCTGCCTGGGCGTTCCAAGGGCCTTGCAATGGCAGCTATTATTCCCTGTTAAATGTTCAGTATTTAGGCTATTCGCTTATAGTGTTGAATCCGTGGTCAGTATATTGTGACTTGGTGGAATATTTTGCTGGATGCCTTCGGTATGGTATTTCAGTGGGATAGAAAGATAAAGCTGCCATCAGATCCGCGCTATCACAAGGTGGCAAACACACCAACAGCATTCTCCAGCACACACACACACATACATGACATACATGAAGGCACATTCTTTATAAATGACCTTGGCTATTCATAGAACTTTAAAGAAAAGAAAACTAAATCAAACCAAACATGGGCCCGTATTCATGAAACAGTTCTCATGCTTTAGCATCAATGCTGAGCTCAAACCAACTTTAATTGATGTCAAACGACCAAAAAAGGTCAAAAGAAATCATCGAAACAGTCTCTTTCATAATTATTAACGAATTTGTTTTTATTTATTTTTTGCCAGAACAAGAAATAAGCATTGAGCACAAAATCCATGCTTGATCAAAAGAGCAGTTATCAATGCGGGCCCTGGTATCATAAGTGATGATGTTACAGCACCAAAACAGCTTGGAGCATGCAAACCAAATTGTATAGTATAGTTAAAGTTAGTTAAATGTTAATAATTGCGTATTTCAGAAAAGGAGTTTATCTTTCTATGATGTATCCAAATATCATGTATTTACTCCTATAAATAACTTGTTTGACCATATTTGCATTTCAGAAAAAAATAGTTAAGATAACGTCACATGTTACATTTAACATTTTGCATATTTGGTACCTTACTGGTACAACAATATGTTGAAAGCAGGTCTTTCAGAATAAAGTGTACTTTTGTTAGTGACTGTTCATTTGAATTAGCATTTTACAAATAAAGCTACATACGAAAGATCTACAGTAACGTATTAATTACCGAAAACAAGGAGATTTAATCAGACCGACAAATGAGATGTTCATTTAGCGAGTGTAGATCCGGTTACCGATAGTGCTGGGTGCAACGGGTGAGGAAAGTTGTGCTGTTCTAGTCGATTTGTGATCGTTAGTCGGCAGATTGAACAGAATATGTGATCCCATCGCGTGATGGGGAAACGAATTCAAACGAGTTGTCACAGGACCGGCATACGGACAACAACATTAACATATATTCTGTTGGGCAAAAGGCGTTCCACATATTGCTTGATCTACTCGCTTATTATCTGAAAAACTAAATCTATAATTTAAGCTATGCAGTAAACATGCAGGCCGCGTGTTTAGATCAGTACAGTGTGAAATGAGTTACAATGAGATAACACCATGTATCTTCACTGAATCCAGCATGCTCATTTTCGCTCTCAGCTTCAGCAATCTGTAAACGATTTACTTATAATGTATTTGTCGATTAAAAACCTCGTATCAGTCTGATAACACAAACATTTCTAACTAGACTAAACGTATTTATACTTAGGGGACAGTAGGTATAATGACAACCTTGTAGAAATGTAAGTATAATAACAGTTTACCAGCATTCTTCCCAAGAGATACGGGGAAATATCTCCCAGCTCAATAAGATAGAGTACCAGTAGTCCATGCTTGAGAGGGATCGACGGCATGATGAAGGAACTTTGTTGTTCCCCATCGGAGTATTGTAATACATTTCAAAGTCGGAGCATGTTTGGAACGCCTCAAAATTGTTTATTGCCGTTCAACACATATGAATGAGGAGCTCCATCTACTGGGAGAGCCGTGGCAGGCAGTACCATGTTACGATAAAAGGAACGATTCCAACCCGGACTATTCTGTAATTTTACCTTACAGACAGTAAGACTATCGTTTATATAAAGATCAAAACGACTGATATCAATTTGAACCTTCTAAAGACATAGTTGTCGCTTCTACGTGAGGCTGGACTTTCGTCTAGACCAATGAACTGCTCGCTTGGATTTGTTAGCTGTCCTACCCTGGTCATGCTATTAGATGTGAATGACTTCAACTGTAGCAGTCAAAGACGAAAGTAAATAATAAAAGTAAATATGCAACATTTGATATAGCACCCTATCTAGCTAGCAAAGGCCACTCTAAAGCGCTTTACAGACAATTTTATACAATCAATTCATTTAGCATATACATAAATCAATACAATATTAAGGAATTCGCAGGAGCTGCCTTATCAGTCGCTTACTTCTAGTCCTATGCCACACGGCTAATATCTCCCTATGTATGTATGCATCCGTGTGTGCTGGAGATGTATTGTGTTATGTTTGTAGTGGGACCGTGCTTCCAATGGCATCATGTATAGTGCCACCTCACTTGAATGCTACAGCACAAATAACGCAACATCCAACCCAGACCATTTTATACTCCACCTGAGTTGTGTGGGCAGGAGAAAAACACTTTCTCTGAATATTCTATGCGTACGACGACTTCGGGGATCTAACCCCGGTCGCCTGCTTGGAAGGCCAGTGTTAACCACTCGGCCCATCCGCCCATACAAGTGAAGCTAAAAACTGCTTTATTCGTGAGTAGCCGACTTTTATCTGAACTTAATTTCAAATTTTGCTTCAAAATGTGCAAACGAACTGACCTTACAAGAAAATGAACTCCAATACAGTCAAATGGAATTGAGGTTATTCAAGAACATGCTTACGGATGGAACCATTAACGAAACATATACAAAATTACCACGACTTTATCCCTAGGATCACTGATGCATCATATACTGGTCTCTACTTTTAACAACAAGAAGAGGAAAGCCAAAATCTTAAAGTTGCGAGTGTAAATAAGAAATTGCTAGCGTCCCCCCCCCCCCCCCCAAAAAAAAACCCAACTAGAAAAAAAAATTGCGGATAAGAGAGCATGACAGTTGTCTGGGGGATCTATCTTAAAACGTATTTATCTTGTATTTATGGCATGTTTGGAGTTGGTTAAAATGAAGGTGAATTCATGTACTTAAGTTATATCCGTTTCTGGTATTTATCGCGTAAAGGTGTCATGACGGTATACTGGATCAACAGAAGGACCAAGTGGCATTCTTCATTACCCCCAGTGTGGATATTCTTGAGTCATGAACATTGTTATGTGTTGATTCTATGAACGATTGATTCCCTTGTTTGCCTTACTTTACAACATATACATAGATATTTTATGCTTCAGCAGAATCATGTATGATTCATGACTCACGACGTCAAAGATTCAGCCGGAATAAAGGGGAACGCAATCACCAACACGTCCTTCACAGAATAATATAAAGTGAATTTTCTGATAAAGTAGTGAACATGTTTTTGAAGTTGCTGGTGACCAATAATACGATTACTGATGCGACAACTGTCTGATAAAACGACAAAAATAACCTTTAACAGAATTAACCGAGGAAAAATACAACTGGCCGTTGACTGCGTAAATGGCAAATACCAGTACACTTATTGGTGTCAATACCTTGCTGGGCATGTAAACAAGGACAGTATAGCTTACTTTGATATTTACTTACAGCATGGCAAACAAAACCAGCTTAGTTCTAAACAGAACGATTTTAATTTTCCTCACTTGAAATTAACGATGTTTCATTTGGTTGTTGCCCCGGTATTCAAGGGTATCACGACCTGCGTACATCATGTCGACGGGAAAACTTATAAAGGTTACAGCACGAGGGTTTGAGGTTTGCTAAAGACTGCTGAGAAGGGTTATAGCCGGTACCCTGTCTCATTGGGAAATATTGCATTTTCTTAAAATTTCTTTTATAATATGTCACTAACCCTCTTGACAACTTGAGGACAGAGCAAAACTTGGATTCCGTTAAGATTTTAATGGTGGTTGTCGTCGATTAAGCAGTAGTACTTCTGAAACACCTGATCTCATTCAATGGTCTTCGTGTCAAATATTTCTTGTGTACATATGTTGTCTTCTTATTTGTATGAACACTTAAACATTCTCTTGTTTAAGTAAATACAGTTTTGTGATATGCCTTTATTTGATAATTATGAAACTAGACAAGTATTTCTTGCATACTAGACCGCGATATCCACATTTCAGGCGGTGCTGGAAAATTCTATCCGACCCACGGGTCTGGATCGCTTACACGCGCAGACTGGCGGGGGAATTATAGTGACCTTTCGGGTTCACGCTATTGTTCGTGAAGTCATATTATGACGTTTTGGGGTCAGTCAGGGTCATTGACGTCACAAGCAATTGCCAACCGGGCTCCATATGCAAATGAGAAATGTACGGACAGTTTACAACTTTACTAGAAAAGCAACTGTTTTTACGGGTTTTAGGTAATAAGCAAGAAATAGAATCCTTCCCTGATCTGAGGTAAGGATACGGTTATTCAAACCCTCGGGATAAAATATTGAGCAAAAGACCCTCGGCAAAAAAGCCTCGGGTCTCCTGCTCATTATTTTATCCCTTGGGTTTGAATAACCTTATCCATACCTCACATCAGGGATGGATTCTATTTATCTCAACCCGAGGGGTAAGATTCTTAAGTTGTCAAACACGAGGCTTGCCGAGTCATTAACAATTGCCATCCGGGCTTCATATGCAAACGAGAAGTGTGCGGACAGTTTACAACTTTACTAGAAGAGCAGCTGTTTTCACGGGTTTTATGTAATAAGTAAGAAATAGAATCCATCCCTGATGTGAGATATGGATAAGGTTATTCAAACCCTCGGGATAAAATATCAGAGATGGATTATGTTATTCTATCAAAGTGATATAAAGAAATTCTTCCTTCTAAAAGGTGGTAGATTTCCTAATATGGATGTGTGTGGGTCGCAGATGTGTTGATTTTGTTGCTATGCTAAGTACTCTTTACCATATTATCGATACATGTGTCAGTCTTTGGTCGAATGTGTGTATTGATTAAGGCAGATGTTGTTGTTTAGTTTTATTGTGTGACACGGATCATTTCTAATGTCTGCCTACTGGTGCTATTTTGTGTTATATCTTGTACCGGGATTCAAGCTTGTTAACGGGAATCACTTGGTACATTGTTACCGTTATAACCATAGATCAGTTTGTGTTTCACCTACAGAAACAAGTTGTTCCTATCTAAAACAATATCTTTGTCATCAAATATGTATGACATCGCATGGTCCTTGTAATCATCCTAATGTTTTGTTTAAGGAAACAGCGATATTGATAGTAGTTGTCACTAAATGACGATGCAGTATATATAAAACGTACGTCGTGAATTAATAATATTCCGCGGAGAAGATCATCGTTCAAGGTTTTTAATTAGTACACACATAATAGCATACATAGTTCTATAATACAGCTTTTTCTAAGTATACTACGAAACGGGTGATTCTTAAATGTTGAAAAAAGAAAGAAAGGACGCATGACAATTGTACATGTTCTATTGAATTTTCATTTATATGTGTAACTACTAGCAGAACATTTCTAATGTTCGTTTAAAATGTGGTTACTATGTGGAGAAGTATGACAACATGTCACTAACCAAATGTCGACTTCGTGGCGGGCATGATGGTAGTATTCGTGTTATATGATGGTCGATGTTTTCTATTATTCTAAATAGCGTGCCGTATTGTTTTCTTTTCACTAGCCAAGTTCTCGATGTGAGGGCGTGGCATTATTTGGATTTGACTTTGCTTTTCATGGCGGGTGTCATGGATGAAACAACAGATGCTTACCCATCCGAATACTCAACTATTTTTTGTACTTTTTAAAGGTTTTATTTGTTCCTATTTAGCCCTAGTTATATCGTTTAAATGTTTAATTTGTTCCTATTAAGCCCTAGTTATATCGGTTTAAAGGTTTCATTTGTTCCTATTCAGCCCTAGTTATATCGATTTAAAGGTTTCCTTGTTCCTATTTAGCCCTAGTTATATCGATTAAAAGGTTTCCTTTGTTCCTATTTAGCCCTAGTTATATCGTTTAAAGGTTTCCTTTGTTCCTAAATAATACTAGTTATATCGATATAAAGGTTTCTTTTGTTCCTATTAAGCCCTAGTTATATCGATTTATAGGTTTCCTTTGTTCCTATTAAGACCTAGTTATATCGATTTAAAGGTTTCCTTTGTTCCTATTTAGCCCTAGTTATATCGATTTAAAGGTTTCCTTTGTTCCTATTTAGCCCTAGTTATATCGGTTTAAAGGTTTCCTTTGTTCCTATTTAGCCCTATTTATATCGATTTAAAGGTTTCCTTGTTCCTATTTAGCCCTAGTTATATCGATATAAAGGTTTCCTTGTTCCTATTTAGTCCTAGTTATATCGGTTTAAAGGTTTCCTTTGTTCCTATTTAGCCCTAGTTATATCGATTTAAAGGTTTCCTTGTTCCTATTTAGCCCTAGTTATATCTATTTAAAGGTTTCCTTGTTCCTATTTAGCCCTAGTTATATCGGTTTAAAGGTTTCCTTGTTCCTATTTAGCCCTAGTTATATCGTTTAAAGGTTTCATTTGTTCCTATTTATCCCTAGTTATATCGTTTAAAGGTTTCATTTGTTCCTATTTAGCCCTAGTTATATCGATTTAAAGGTTTCCCTTGTTCCTATTTATCCCAAGTTATATCGTTTAAAGGTTTCCTTTATTCCTATTTATCCCAAGTTATATCGATATAAAGGTTTCCTTTGTTCCTATCTAGCCCTAGTTATATCGTTTAAAGGTTTCCTTTGTTCCTATTTAGCCCTAGTTATATCGATTTAAAGGTTTCCTTTGTTCCTATTTTGCCCTAGTTATATCGATTTAAAGGTTTCCATTGTTCCTATTTAGCCCTAGTTATATCGATATAAAGGTTTCCTTTGTTCCTATTTAGCCCTAGTTATATCGATTTAAAGGTTTCCATTGTTCCTATTTAGCCCTAGTTATATCGATATAAAGGTTTCCTTTGTTCCTATTTAGCCCTAGTTATATCGATTTAAAGGTTTCCTTTGTTCCTATTTAGCCCTAGTTATATCGATTTAAAGGTTTCCTTTGTTCCTATTTAGCCCTAGTTATATCGATTTAAAGGTTTCCTTTGTTCCTATTTAGCCCTAGTTATATCGATTTAAAGGTTTCCTTTGTTCCTATTTAGCCCTAGTTATATCGATTTAAAGGTTTCCTTTGTTCCTATTTAGCCCTAGTTATATCGATTTAAAGGTTTCCTTTGTTCCTATTTAGCCCTAGTTATATCGATTTAAAGGTTTCCTTTGTTCCTATTTAGCCCTAGTTATATCGATTTAAAGGTTTCCTTTGTTCCTATTTAGCCCTAGTTATATCGATTTAAAGGTTTCCTTTGTTCCTATTTAGCCCTAGTTATATCGATTTAAAGGTTTCCTTTGTTCCTATTTAGCCCTAGTTATATCGATTTAAAGGTTTCCTTTGTTCCTATTTAGCCCTAGTTATATCGATTTAAAGGTTTCCTTTGTTCCTATTTAGCCCTAGTTATATCGATTTAAAGGTTTCCTTTGTTCCTATTTAGCCCTAGTTATATCGATTTAAAGGTTTCCTTTGTTCCTATTTAGCCCTAGTTATATCGATTTAAAGGTTTCCTTTGTTCCTATTTAGCCCTAGTTATATCGATTTAAAGGTTTCCTTTGTTCCTATTTAGCCCTAGTTATATCGATTTAAAGGTTTCCTTTGTTCCTATTTAGCCCTAGTTATATCGATTTAAAGGTTTCCTTTGTTCCTATTTAGCCCTAGTTATATCGATATAAAGGTTTCCTTTGTTCCTATTTAGCCCTAGTTATATCGATTTAAAGGTTTCCTTTGTTCCTATTTAGCCCTAGTTATATCGATTTAAAGGTTTCCTTTGTTCCTATTTAGCCCTAGTTATATCGATTTAAAGGTTTCCTTTGTTCCTATTTAGCCCTAGTTATATCGATTTAAAGGTTTCCTTTGTTCCTATTTAGCCCTAGTTATATCGATTTAAAGGTTTCCTTTGTTCCTATTTAGCCCTAGTTATATCGATTTAAAGGTTTCCTTTGTTCCTATTTAGCCCTAGTTATATCGATTTAAAGGTTTCCTTTGTTCCTATTTAGCCCTAGTTATATCGATTTAAAGGTTTCCTTTGTTCCTATTTAGCCCTAGTTATATCGATTTAAAGGTTTCCTTTGTTCCTATTTAGCCCTAGTTATATCGATTTAAAGGTTTCCTTTGTTCCTATTTAGCCCTAGTTATATCGATTTAAAGGTTTCCTTTGTTCCTATTTAGCCCTAGTTATATCGATTTAAAGGTTTCCTTTGTTCCTATTTAGCCCTAGTTATATCGATTTAAAGGTTTCCTTTGTTCCTATTTAGCCCTAGTTATATCGATTTAAAGGTTTCCTTTGTTCCTATTTAGCCCTAGTTATATCGATTTAAAGGTTTCCTTTGTTCCTATTTAGCCCTAGTTATATCGATTTAAAGGTTTCCTTTGTTCCTATTTAGCCCTAGTTATATCGATTTAAAGGTTTCCTTTGTTCCTATTTAGCCCTAGTTATATCGATTTAAAGGTTTCCTTTGTTCCTATTTAGCCCTAGTTATATCGATTTAAAGGTTTCCTTTGTTCCTATTTAGCCCTAGTTATATCGATTTAAAGGTTTCCTTTGTTCCTATTTAGCCCTAGTTATATCGATTTAAAGGTTTCCTTTGTTCCTATTTAGCCCTAGTTATATCGATTTAAAGGTTTCCTTTGTTCCTATTTAGCCCTAGTTATATCGATTTAAAGGTTTCCTTTGTTCCTATTTAGCCCTAGTTATATCGATTTAAAGGTTTCCTTTGTTCCTATTTAGCCCTAGTTATATCGATTTAAAGGTTTCCTTTGTTCCTATTTAGCCCTAGTTATATCGATTTAAAGGTTTCCTTTGTTCCTATTTAGCCCTAGTTATATCGATTTAAAGGTTTCCTTTGTTCCTATTTAGCCCTAGTTATATCGATTTAAAGGTTTCCTTTGTTCCTATTTAGCCCTAGTTATATCGATTTAAAGGTTTCCTTTGTTCCTATTTAGCCCTAGTTATATCGATTTAAAGGTTTCCTTTGTTCCTATTTAGCCCTAGTTATATCGATTTAAAGGTTTCCTTTGTTCCTATTTAGCCCTAGTTATATCGATTTAAAGGTTTCCTTTGTTCCTATTTAGCCCTAGTTATATCGATTTAAAGGTTTCCTTTGTTCCTATTTAGCCCTAGTTATATCGATTTAAAGGTTTCCTTTGTTCCTATTTAGCCCTAGTTATATCGATTTAAAGGTTTCCTTTGTTCCTATTTAGCCCTAGTTATATCGATTTAAAGGTTTCCTTTGTTCCTATTTAGCCCTAGTTATATCGATTTAAAGGTTTCCTTTGTTCCTATTTAGCCCTAGTTATATCGATTTAAAGGTTTCCTTTGTTCCTATTTAGCCCTAGTTATATCGATTTAAAGGTTTCCTTTGTTCCTATTTAGCCCTAGTTATATCGATTTAAAGGTTTCCTTTGTTCCTATTTAGCCCTAGTTATATCGATTTAAAGGTTTCCTTTGTTCCTATTTAGCCCTAGTTATATCGATTTAAAGGTTTCCTTTGTTCCTATTTAGCCCTAGTTATATCGATTTAAAGGTTTCCTTTGTTCCTATTTAGCCCTAGTTATATCGATTTAAAGGTTTCCTTTGTTCCTATTTAGCCCTAGTTATATCGATATAAAGGTTTCCTTTGTTCCTATTTAGCCCTAGTTATATCGATATAAAGGTTTCCTTTGTTCCTATTTAGCCCTAGTTATACTTCAGTATTATTATTCTTTCTTACTCGTCTACATCTATTAACATTGCCCAGGCGATTACCCGGGTAATTACTACCAGAAAACAATATTTTCATATGGTTATGAACAAAACAGAGTCAATGTCAATTTTGAGTTTTGATAACGTGACACAACTGTAGGAAACTATCATTTAGGCTGTATTTAATCTACTGTTTCCACTTCACTTATGATACAAATACAAATAGTTGGGAATTTCAATACAAAAAACTAATTAGTTTAATTCTATTAACTTAAATTTGAAAGAGAGTTTGAGTCACAATGTTGTAAATCACCGCTAATGTAAATATCTTCTCACCAAAATAACTACTCAAACAATTCAAGGTTCTTATAACCGCTTTATCACAACCTAGGTCATCTCAAAGCGGTTTACAAGTTATTCTCCGAGGTTTTAGGGCCTTTTGACCCAACCAATATCTTTCTCAATTCTCTAGTTAGAGTACAGCCGGTGTTGCCATTTCAGCGCTCACAGCTAGCATTTAATAACTCTAGCACTGCCCTACCGCGTACTCATTAACAGCTGAGTAGACTGGAACAAGTGAAGTAAATTATCTTGCTCAAAAGTAAAACATAATCTTATTGCTTGTGCAAAAAGAACTTTTCATAATCTATATTTACCAACCTGAAGAAAATGTTTAAAACTAACAATATTTACAAATCTTGATTAGTAAATGTATTCACGCTTAGTAATTTTACACATCCCAATGCTTGGGAAAATAAATCTGTTTTGTTGGTCTTTGGTAAAAAACATATTTAATAAGCACATTTTCATAGAAAATAAACAAAAAATGTATCTAGTTGCATATTAAATATGGCAATTATAAATGTCGTGTTTCCTACTATGTATCAGTGTTTGTAGCATGCATTTATAATCTATTTGTTTGATCAATGTGAAAGGTTTGATGGTTGGTGAACACAATCGCAAAAAATACAACTAATGAACACCTGATACATATTTAAATACCCTTAATGGTTTTTTAAAGGTTGTGACAACTAAATTTAATTCTGCTGGGTTTTTCTCTGCCAAAATCAATAGCATTATTGTAAAGACAAGGCTATGTCATACATATATAATGACAGATAAATCGATTAGGTGGAAATACCTGTTTTAATAGGAGACCCCAGCACATAACTGTTGTTATATAGGTGACTATCACGGAGCAATTTAGTGATTACTTCATAGACAAACAGGGCTGCACCCGCAAAACATTACACAGATCAGCATCATTAGGATTATTTATAAGAATGTAATTATGTGAGTGTGATTATTTGGAAAAATGTCGTTCTGATCCTTTGACAAGCATTGCTATTGCTGACAAGCTAACATTAACAGTTTGTGTAGTTTCCAAACTTTAGCAATTAGTGTTATCAAGCAGTTAAGACACACTGAACGTTCCGCAATCAGAGATGATTTAGTCGGACAGGGGCGGATGTCACGGTGGCTGATTCGCCCTTCACCGGACACGGCTGGGGTTTGTGCAGTAAATGGTTTACATTGTGTGGTTCTGCATCTGCAAACATAATTTTCAGAGGGTGCTTTATTTTTTCGGTTTTTTAGTGATGATTCTATCTATCTTATCGGAAGTGAACTTCATATTGAAAAAAAGTTCTACAACACCTAATCAATTGACTCTCTGCCATGACATATTTTGCAAATAAATACTTTACAATATATTTCTGTTGGACAAACAAGAACGATTCATTCTTTGGCAAGCACGTTTACTGGAAAACATCGATATAGAAATGTGGCAGATGAAGCTGAATCATACCCTTACGTGGAATTGTCTACTAGTTATCTTGACTTCATCGATCAATTTTTGTTCAACATATGTTTGATACATATATATATATGGAAGAAAAAATAATCGGACCTAAAACTGACCCCTGAGGTAAATAAGAATGCATGCATTTAAAATAAGAACACAGTCAGTTGTGAGAACACTGACCGACCTCAATTAGTAAGAGAAACCAATCGATCTTCATAATCACCTTCTTTTTTAACTATGTTAGTCCATCGTATCAGAGATTAACCCCTGGAGTGCCACAGAGCCTATTTATAGGCTATATGCTACTACCGTTGAGTGCCAGAGAGCCTATTTGTAGGCTCTCGGAAATCCGGCAGTTCAACAATAGCAATGACGTCATCAACTATTAAATAACGTCAGATTAGCTCGACGGAATAATAGCGGCTCGATTGTTTGCTCCGTGGTTAAGGCCTTATCCTCCTGGGAACTATGACTTCATACAACCATGTTTGGAACCTCTGTGACCAACCAATATGCCCCCAAGGAATTCGCCTTCAATTGCATATTTCTTGTTTTTTGCTTTTCCGTTAATTTATTCAGTACGGAAATGCGTTTTGGAAACAATGTATACCTTGATACAGTAATATGTTACATCACATAGAATATTCCCATACTGAAACTATCTCAATGTTTACAGTGATGTCGTCTTTGTGCGTATGTAGTTTTCTAAGTTCGTTCGGGTAGATACAAAGACTCAACATTACAGGTGTATGTTTTTTGTAGTTCATTGTAGCTAGTAATACACCAAGAAAAGGCTCAAATAAAGCTTACACTGTGTTGACATGTGTGAGTTCAAAGGAACAATCAAACTTTAACTGGTTTCTATGTAAACACGTCTAGCACACGTACATTGTAATGAACACTCAGTACACCAGGATACTCGTTTGACTACTCCCCCAACTACCCCACCTATCTCGACTAAATACTTACCACCTCCCCCATTCCCGCCCACCCGTCATTCCTCCTCCCCTTCCCACTACACCAACGATAACTGAGTGCAAGACACTCAAGTTCACCGTAAATCTGTGTGAACAGATCATGTGGCTGGGTTTTTTTGCTGATCTAGTACACGAGGTATTGAAGGAAAGAATAGAAGGACTACGATTGACCCATGCGACCGACATTTGATTCAACAGAAGGTATCGGGTTACATGCTGGACCGCGTGGGGTTTTCTCCAGGCACTGCGGATTCCTCACACATTAAGATCCCCTGCGCCCTTCTACCCGGACAAGCAAGTGTGACTAATTGAGTTACTGGTTCCACAATTGTACCAAAATAAATAAAGTTTATATTCATAAGCAAGTATTCGCAAATAAATCATACAAACATATATCGCGAAATGAAATTCACACGAAGGTGAAATGATTAACAGTAAAATAACAGTATCTAGTAAATATGTGGACCAAACACTACGCTCAGGATCCTTTGAACTCAGGTATATATATAGGCCGTCGCTATTACCACCCGAGTGTCAATAGCCTACCTAACATCCTACACCTAACAAATATCCTACACCTACCTAACATCCTACACCTACCTAACATCCTATGCCTACCTAACATCCTACACTATCCTAACACCTACCTAAGCTTCTATACCGACCTTACATCCTATGCCTACCTTACATCATATGCCTACCTAACATCCTACACCTACCTACATCCTATGCCTACCTAACATCATATACATAACATCCTACACCTATTTAGCATCCTACATCTACCTTACATCCCATGCCTACCTTACACCCTATACTTTACATCCTACACATGCCTACATCATATGCCTAGACCTAACATCATATACCTAACATCCTACACGTACTTAGCATCCTACATCTAACTTACATCCCACGCCTACCTTACATCCTACACCTACATAACCTCCTATACCTAACATCATTTTACTACCTAACATATACCTACCTAACATCCTACACCTACCTAACATCATATGCCTATATTACATCCTACGGCTACCTTACACCCTACACCCACCTAACATCCTGCACCTACCTAACATCCTACACTACCCTACTACTACCTAACATCCTACACTATCCTAACACCTACCTAAGATCCTATACCTACCTTAGATCATATGCCTACCTTACACCCTACACTTCATCTACCTAACATCCAATGCCTACCTAACATGATATGCTTACCTAACATCCTATACCTTCCTTACATCTTATGTCTACCTTACATCCTATGCCTACCTAACATCCTACACCTACCTATATCCTATGCCTACATAACATCATATACATAATATCCTACATCTACCTAGCATCCTATGCCTACCTAAAACCCTATACTTTACATCCTACACCTACCTACATCATATGCCTACCTAACATCATATACCTAACATCCTACACCTACTTAGCATCCTACATCTACCTTACATCCTATGCCTACATAACACCCTATACCTAACATCCTACACCTACCTTACATACACCTTCCTAACATCCTACACTTTCCTTACATCTTATGCCTACCTTAATCCTACGCCTATCTTACATCCTACGCCTACCTTACACCCTACACCACCTAACATCCTGCACCTACCTAACATCCTACACTATCCTACTACTACCTAACATCCTACACTATCCTAACCCCTACCTAAGATCTATACTTACCTTACATCCTATGACTTCCTAACATCCTACACTTACCTAACATCCTACACCTACCTAACATCCTATGCTTACCTAACAAAATTATATACCTAACATCCTACACCTACCTAACATCCTATGCCTACCTAACATCCTACACCTACCTTACATCCTTCACCTACCTAACATCCTACACTTACATAACATCCTTTTCCTACCTTACATCCTATGCCTACCTAACATTCTATGCCTACCTAACATCCTATACATAACACCCTACGCCTACCTAACATCATATCCACCCTCTTCATTCCTTGCAATCTAACCATCACATAATCTCTTACAAAATTCACTACACAGGAATTCATCTGACTCAGGTTCTACTGACTTACATCTTACATGGTACCATTCATCACAGGAATTGCATTTTATCATTTCACCGTCATAAGGACCTCGGCATATGCAGTATATTGCATGTGTCTTCTTTTTCACTTTTGTTCTTCTATTTGATGCTTTTGAAGGAAAAGGTGTGCATTTTGCATCTTCCAAACATTTTATTAGATGATCCCTCAGCTTGTCCTGTTGGAAGTTAAGCTCAATTGGATTTGATTTAAAACAAACTGCTGTCGCAAAAGCTATAGCAAATAGACCACATTCAGCACCTCCTACTTGTTGTTGCACTGGAACATGGTTAATAGTGATTTGGTTATCATCACATTTGATAATTGTACTAATTTGTTTCAATATTTCACTATTAGCAGTATTATTTAGACTGTCAAAAAGATAAATTGTTCCAATGTCGCATCCCACAGTTGAAATTGTCAACCAATGACCATACTTCGAACTACCTTGGAAAAGGATTTGTACCATATTATGTCATATTGTGTCAAATGTTTCTGGATTTTGAAAAAAAAAAACCTTTAAATTGGGAAACTGATTCTTCCCATAGCACGATCATCAAGAAGTGGTCCACTGATAATGGATTCTCTGGTATCATCGGTTGGACACTATATATAAGTAAAGGAAATAGAATCAAGACATCTCCAAAGCTAAAAAGCTTACAACGATGTATTTTACAGCGAAATCATCATAGAGCCTATAGATATCATTGCTGACCCAAAGAGAATGTTTGGTAGTTGGAAGTGCATCTTGCTTAAGAATATTTTCTTTCATATTTATAATGTGCTTTTTATTGATGAAGTTGCTACCTTCAGCATTTTTTCGTTTGACACTTTTCTTTATTTTGCTTGAAAATTCCCAAAATGGTTTTGTAGATCCTTTTGGCCTGCCTCTTCTGCATTTTATAGAACGTATCTTCAAAATATGGCAGTTATTCCAAATAGAAGGTTTCGGGGATACAGATGGTATGTATGTGTTAGCTGGTGCCTGTGGCATTGTTGGTGCTTGTTTGTGTGTGTGTGTGTAAGAGTTGGTGCTTATGGTAAAGTAGTTGGTGCTGGACTTGGTGCTGATGGTGGAGTTGGTGCTTGAGTTTTTGTGTTTGTTACAGTTGGTGATGGACTTAGTGCTGATGGTGGAGTTGGTGCTTGAGTTATTGTGTATGGTACAGTTGGTGCTGGACTTGGTGCTGATGGGGGAGTTGGTGCCTGAGTTTTTGTGTATTGTACAGTTGGTGCTTGACTTGGTGCTGATGGTGGAGTTGGTGCCTGAGTTTTTGTGTATGGTACAGTTGGTGCTTGACTTGGTGTTGATGGAGGAGTTGGTGCTTGAGTTTTTGTGTATGGGACAGTTGGTGCTTGACTTGGTGCTGATGGTGGAATTGGTGCTTGAGTTTTTGTGTATGGTACAGTTGGTGCTGGACTTGGTGCTGATGGTGGAGTTGGTGCTTGAGTTTTTGTGTTTGTTACAGTTGGTGATGGACTTAGTGCTGATGGTGGAGTTGGTGCTTGAGTTTTTGTGTATGGTACAGTTGGTGCGTAACTTGGTGCTGATGGTGGAGTTGGTGCTTGAGGTTTTGTGTATGGTACAGTTGGTGCTTGACTTGGTGTTGATGGTGGAGTTGGTGCCTGAGTTTTTGTGTATGGTACCGTTGGTGCTTGACTTGGTGTTGATGGTGGAGTTGGTGCCTGAGTTTTTGTGTATGGGACAGTTGGTGCTTGACTTGGTGCTGATGGTGGAATTGGTGCTTGAGTTTTTGTGTATGGTACAGTTGGTGCTTGACTTGGTGCTGATGGTTGAGTTGGTGCTTGAGTTTTTGTGTTTGGTACAGTTGGTGCTGGACTTGGTGCTGATGGTGGAGTTGGTGCTTGAGTTTTTGTGTATGGTACAGTTGGTGCTTGACTTGGTGCTGATGGTGGAGTTGGTGCTTGAGTTTTTGTGTATGGTACAGTTGGTGCTTGACTTGGTGCTGATGGTGGAGTTGGTGCTTGAGTTTTTGTGTATGGTACAGTTGGTGCTTGACTTGGTGCTGATGGTGGAGTTGGTGCTTGAGTTTTTGTGTATGGTACAGTTGGTGCTTGACTTGGTGCTGATGGTGGAGTTGGTGCTTGAGTTTTTGTGTATGGTACAGTTGGTGCTTGACTTGGTGCTGATGGTGGAGTTGGTGCTTGAGTTTTTGTGTATGGTACAGTTGGTGCTTGACTTGGTGCTGATGGTGGAGTTGGTGCTTGAGTTTTTGTGTATGGTACAGTTGGTGCTTGACTTGGTGCTGATGGTGGAGTTGGTGCTTGAGTTTTTGTGTATGGTACAGTTGGTGCTTGACTTGGTGCTGATGGTGGAGTTGGTGCTTGAGTTTTTGTGTATGGTACAGTTGGTGCTTGACTTGGTGCTGATGGTGGAGTTGGTGCTTGAGTTTTTGTGTATGGTACAGTTGGTGCTTGACTTGGTGCTGATGGTGGAGTTGGTGCTTGAGTTTTTGTGTATGGTACAGTTGGTGCTTGACTTGGTGCTGATGGTGGAGTTGGTGCTTGAGTTTTTGTGTATGGTACAGTTGGTGCTTGACTTGGTGCTGATGGTGGAGTTGGTGCTTGAGTTTTTGTGTATGGTACAGTTGGTGCTTGACTTGGTGCTGATGGTGGAGTTGGTGCTTGAGTTTTTGTGTATGGTACAGTTGGTGCTTGACTTGGTGCTGATGGTGGAGTTGGTGCTTGAGTTTTTGTGTATGGTACAGTTGGTGCTTGACTTGGTGCTGATGGTGGAGTTGGTGCTTGAGTTTTTGTGTATGGTACAGTTGGTGCTTGACTTGGTGCTGATGGTGGAGTTGGTGCTTGAGTTTTTGTGTATGGTACAGTTGGTGCTTGACTTGGTGCTGATGGTGGAGTTGGTGCTTGAGTTTTTGTGTATGGTACAGTTGGTGCTTGACTTGGTGCTGATGGTGGAGTTGGTGCTTGAGTTTTTGTGTATGGTACAGTTGGTGCTTGACTTGGTGCTGATGGTGGAGTTGGTGCTTGAGTTTTTGTGTATGGTACAGTTGGTGCTTGACTTGGTGCTGATGGTGGAGTTGGTGCTTGAGTTTTTGTGTATGGTACAGTTGGTGCTTGACTTGGTGCTGATGGTGGAGTTGGTGCTTGAGTTTTTGTGTATGGTACAGTTGGTGCTTGACTTGGTGCTGATGGTGGAGTTGGTGCTTGAGTTTTTGTGTATGGTACAGTTGGTGCTTGACTTGGTGCTGATGGTGGAGTTGGTGCTTGAGTTTTTGTGTATGGTACAGTTGGTGCTTGACTTGGTGCTGATGGTGGAGTTGGTGCTTGAGTTTTTGTGTATGGTACAGTTGGTGCTTGACTTGGTGCTGATGGTGGAGTTGGTGCTTGAGTTTTTGTGTATGGTACAGTTGGTGCTTGACTTGGTGCTGATGGTGGAGTTGGTGCTTGAGTTTTTGTGTATGGTACAGTTGGTGCTTGACTTGGTGCTGATGGTGGAGTTGGTGCCTGAGTTTTTGTGTATGGTACAGTTGGTGCTTGACTTGGTGCTGATGGTGGAGTTGGTGCTTGAGTTTTTGTGTATGGTACAGTTGGTGCTTGACTTGGTGTTGATGGTGGAGTTGGTGCTTGAGTTTTTGTGTTTGGTACAGTTGGTGCTGGACTTAGTGCTGATGGTGAGTTGGTGCTTGAGTTTTTGTGTATGGTACAGTTGGTGCCTGACTTGGTGCTGATGATGTGGTGCTTGAGTTTTTGTGTATGGTACAGTTGGTGCCTGACTTGGTGCTGGTGGTGGAGTTGATGCTTGTGTTGGTGCTTGTGTTTTTGTGTATTGTACAGTGTATGGTACAGTTGGTGCTGGACTTGGTGCTGATGGTGGAGTGGGTGCCTGAGTTTTTGTGTATGGTACCGTTGGTGCTTGACTTGGTGCTGGTGGTGGAGTTGATGCTTGAGTTGGGGCTTGTGTTTTTGTGTATGTTGGTGCTTGAGTTTTTGTGTTTGGTACAGTTGGGGCTTGACTTGGTGTTGATGGTGAAGTTGGTGCTTGAGTTTTTGTGCATTGTACAGTTGGTGCTTGACTTCGTGCTGATGGTGGAGTTGGTGCTAGAGTTTTTGTGTATGGTACAGTTGTTGCTGGACTTGGTGTTGATGGTGGAGTTGGTGCTTGGGTTTTTGTGTATGGTACAGTTGGTGCTGGATTTGGTGCTGATGGTTGAGTTGGTGCTTGTGTTTTTGTGTATTGTACAAGATGGTGCTTGACTTGGTGCTGATGGCGGAGTTGGTGCCAGAGTTGAAGCTTGTGGTTGAGCTGGTGGTTGTGGTAAAGTAGTTGGTGCTGATGGTGGAGTTGGAGCTTGAGTTTTTGTGTATGGTACAATTGGTGCTTGACTTGGTGTTGATGGTGGGGTTGGTGCTTGGGTTTTTGTGTATGGTACAGTTGGTCCTGGACTTGGTGTTGATGGTGAAGTTGGTGCCTGAGTCTTTGCGTTTCGTACAGTTGGTCCTTGACTTGCTGCTGATGGTGGAGTTGGTGCTAGAGTTTTTGTGTATGGTACAGGTGGTGCCTGACTTGGTGCTGATGGTGGAGTGGGTGCCTGAGTTTTTGTGTATGGTACAGTTGGTGCTGGATTTGGTGCTGATGGTTGAGTTGGTGCTTGTGTTTTTGTGTATTGTACAGTGTATGGTACAGTTGGTGCTGGACTTGGTGCTGATGGTGAGTTGGTGCTTGAGGTTTTGTGTATGGTACAGTTGGTCCTTGACTTGCTGCTGATGGTGGAGTTGGTGCTAGAGTTTTTGTGTATGGTACAGTTGGTCCTTGACTTGCTGCTGATGGTGGAGTTGGTGCCTGAGCTTTTGTGTATGGTACAGTTGGTGCTTGACTTTGTGTTGATGGTGGAGTTGGTGCTTGGGTTTTTGTGTTTGGTACAGTTGGTGCTTGACTTTGTGTTGATGGTGGAGTTGGTGCTTGGGTTTTTGTGTTTGGTACATTTGGTGCTGGACTTAGTGCTGATGGTGAGTTGGGGCTTGGGTTTTTGTGTATGGTACAGTTGGTGCCTGACTTGGTGCTGATGATGTGGTGCTTGAGTTTTTGTGTATGGTCCAGTTGGTGCTTGACTTGGTGCTGATGGCGGAGTTGGTGCCTGAGTTGAAGCTTGTGGTTGAGCTGGTGTTTGTGGTAAAGTAGTTGGTGCTGGTGGTGGAGTTGATGCTTGAGTTGGTGCTTGTGTTTTTGTGTATTGTACAGTTGGTGCTTGACTTGGTACTTGTGGAGGAGATAATGCTTTTGTTTTTGTGTGTAGCACAGTTGTTTCTTGGTTTGGTGCCGGTGATGGAGTTGGTGTGTGTATAGTTGGTAGAGTTGTTGTATGTGGGTCAGTAGTCACATGTGGCTGAGTAGATGTGTGTGCTTGTGTTGGTAAGGGTAATGTCTGTGAACTATTTCCCCATGATGTTTTTAGATCATTTGAAAAACGAAAAAAATATCAGCTATACTGAATTTCTGTTTTTCATTCAACACTTGTGCAGACTTTTCTCTGCGTGTCATTAGTCATGAACTCCTATTAATATTGCTTTATTTGGTGTGGATAGTTGTTTTTTCTTTTTTCATCTATCTGGAACCATATGAGGAATTACATGTATATTTGAAGCTTTATGCTGATGACACTATACTAATTAATATCAGACACGACAGAGGATTTGCAAAAGCTATCAGCTATACTAAGATCATGGTATTTGATAGAAAAAAGAATTCCTGATGACTTTACTTTTACATATAACGTACTGTTATAGGAATAGCTAGGGATTTCAAACATCTTGGCGTTTATTTTTCTAAAACTGGTTGGACACAATTTAATATTAAACAACTGGATGATAGGGGTGTAAGAGCAATGTATGGTGCCATTTCCAAATGTAGGGATCATAATTTTTTCAATAGATTGTCAACCAGACGTATTTGAAAAAAACATCAAATCTTTAGTTTTATATGGATGTGAAGTTTGGGGTTCCTCTAACTATAAGCTTACATCTAATAGTCAAGAGTTTACAAGCATACATTGGCTAAAGAGTATCATATTTTATAAATGGAAAGGAAAATTTATATCAAAATGGAGAAATGAAATTTGTACTTCCCCGAGAGGAATCAATTATAGAATGTTTAAGTACAAACTTTGTTTATTAAAGTCCTTATTAGAACTACCTCTGAAACTAGCCAAATTTAGAACATGTACTACTAAGTTAGCAATTGAAAGTGGTAGGTGGTCCAATATAGCACGTGAAAACAGATGATGTAATGTATGTAGTTTAAGAGAAATTTGCGACGACCAATACTCAATAGTAGACACAAACACATGTCCAGGTATTATTATGAAAGACCAAACATTTAAATTTCATACATTATTCAATTATGTAACACAACATAAATTTATATCATTGGCTTAATTTATTACCGATATTAATGAGTTAATTAATTTACAATACTAATATCCATCCTGTTCCACCATGTATTATTGTCACCCACTTGTATATATGCATTCTCTACACTGTACTGTTTGTGAGAATAAAACAATTGTCATTGTCATTACCAAACATTCCCGTTCATAAACAAAAGGGCTATCATTCCCTTTATTTATGCAGTTTTAATGTCTTACACCTATAAATAATTACAACCAAATTACATGTGATTACAATTTTGGTTGGTCAATAAGTGTGTTACTGTGCTTGCCCAATTGAGAATGATCATGAAACTATATCTGATGTCATTGATGGCATGTGTACATGTACACAAATCTTAATAACACAATATCACTTCAACAGACATAGTGTCATGCCTTTAATTCTTAATCAAGTCATCACTTGAATAGACGAATCTTCAAGGAAAATAATATATGCACAACAATCATTTTTAATTGAGTAATTAATCTATTAACTTGGTTAATTTGACCTGTTTATTGAAGATTGTTATAAGTTTTAAATTTGTTTGGGAGAAAGGAAATATTTCAGCTGGTATATTGCCTCTTTCATTATTTGATAAAAGTTGAAATCGAAACATTTAAACTCATTTCAGACTAAATATTGACCTGTTAATTATGAAAATGTATTAATTTGTATATGAGGAATATCTTGCTATTATGCTTTTTTCGGAAGGAATATGCTGAAATTTGAAAACAAAATCAATATTTTTCAGAATACGCTTGTTCAATACATGAAGATTTACCCATATTACACTGTTTTACTGGCATATAAAGTCATAGAAGATAACCAAAATAACTTCCTGAGAAGAAATATTTAAATTTGAGACTTTTTGTAAATTCCTCTGTATTAGATGGAATCTTGCCACTTGCAATACTTAGCAACACCTGAATTGTGACATATGTCAACTAGTTTCAGACTTAATATTTGGCTGTTCAGCAAGAAAAGTGTTAAATTGGAGGATACATTTGAAGATTTTGTTCCTTTGGGAATGTTTTTTTTTTTCAAGTTAGGCTTAGGGGTAAATGCTGAAAACTGCAGAATTACACTACTGCACTGGTTTTTAATAGAAGAAAATTATGAAAGATGACCAAGATAACTTTTGAAGAGAAATCTAAATTGATTTTCAGGTCACCTGAGTCACTACTCATGGAATTTTATTTTATTGGGGATATTTTGTTGATTTTCAATGGGAAATACTATTCCCCATTATTTTTTTTATTTATTTTTTTTAACTTTTTCAATATTATTTTATGTTATAACTAATGTTTACTATCTCTTTTGAAATGTAGGTCACTCCTCAACTTAATTTTGTAAAAGTCAATCCACAGTCAGAAGACGTTTTTTTTGGTAACATGTAATTTAACTCAGGTGAATGGCCCTTTTGTGAATCAGATATATAAAAAAAACATCTGAAAAACTGTAAGTACCCATACAAATACACTATTTTGAAGAAAAAAACATGCCAATGAGTTATATATCTCAATGAAGCAATTTGTGAGTTTTCCATTTCCCGTTGCTGACAAGTGCATCACGACCGGTCAACAACAAGGTGATACTAATTCATATATTTATAGGTGATGTAATGAGTTCAATTGTCTCAAATAGACATTGGCAAACAGTGAACATTGTATACTGATAGCAACTTGTATGTATTACAAAACCAAACGAATGCACTTTGAAACCTCGGGAAAGTCGACAGCAATCAAAAACGCTCAGTTTTCCATGTGTTGGTTACTTTGCATTATCGCTCAAATTTTATAGAAACAAATACTGAAATGTCTCACTTATACAGATAATTGTTTTTAACATTAGCTTTAAATCATATCACGACAACTACGCAGTACAATACATGTCCCGTACACCGGCAGTCCTCGCACTCGGCCTTTCCGCACAACAACCACGTACGAATCATTATCTGTACTACTGAGCTAAACACGTTTAATAAAGTGCATATACCGGTACACTTTGTTAAAATTGGTAACTTATCATCCATTCCCGTAATATTAATAACTAATTAGTATCGTGCAAAGCTTATTTTCTCGTTGTTAGCCCTATCCGGATACACACCACCGTCAACACACTATTACTCACGCCACATAAAAACTTTCCGGAACCGCTACCCGGCACACCATTTTTTCGTTATCTAGCCCGAGTGTCATACAATCTCCTCTAACACACATACACAGTGGACACGAAGCTCCATGTATGGAG
This sequence comes from Mizuhopecten yessoensis, assembly GCF_002113885.1. NCBI lineage: Eukaryota > Metazoa > Mollusca > Bivalvia > Pectinida > Pectinidae > Mizuhopecten > Mizuhopecten yessoensis. Next base: position 118,179 of record NW_018407971.1, read on the forward strand.
ATCATGTTATGTATTCCCTAGTAGATATGTTGCGAGCATGACCTGGTGTTGGATGGCAAAACCATTGCCGTGAAATCAAACCCAAAACTGGTAGAGAAACTCCAGAACTTTTGCTTGGAAAAAGGCAATTTTCTTATTTAATAAAATGTTTTAGAAATAGAGGTAAACAAGATAGAATCATTTTTTTATATCTATAGTGCATCCAATACTCTCGTTGGCTTGCGAGACTGTTAATCTGGAGCCTGATCAAAGACTAGCTAATGCATATTAATTTAACTAGACAGGGTGAACAACTTATACGGTTCTATGAGGACTTGTACGTCTTCCACTCTTTGAAAATTTCAAATTAAATGAAAAAGTTCGAGTTCCTGAAGTGCTCATATCAAGTTCCTACCATGCGATGTACATGTATGAACGGGAAGTTATCGGTTATACATGTACTATTGAAACGTACACAAACATACCCACAAAACATCCCCACCCCCCACAAATTCATACATTTCGTCAAACGTGTGAACATGCTATTTAAACGACACTTCACACCATCTCAGAATCTCACCATAAAGGAATCATTAGTAAGTAAAAAGAATAGAACTGAAATTACTCAGTATATCCCTTCAAAACACAGCAAGTTCGGGCAAACATTTGGATGTTGGCGGAGTCTGTTACAGGCTACGTTCTCCATATAACCGTGTACAGGGGTCGCAGATATGATCTTGTCCCTACTGGACAAACGAAGAGGTCTTCTGCTGTGTTTGCGTTATTGAAAGCGAAGGGGTTGCTGAGCAAAGGCTTCGATTTAGTAACTTTTTTCCTTCAAAAGATCTGGCAAAAAGACTATTTCAGGTTGGAACGAACTTTACTGGCACTTTACTTGCGAATAGCAGAGAACCAAACACAATTAGAACATCAAGTATCAACGCCGGCCAAACTGTCTACATGAGACAAAGAAACATCTTACTATATGCGCATATAAAGAACGTCCAAACAGGAATGCCGTTCGTCTTGTATCAATCTGCATTGAAGCAAAAGATGGAAGACGGAAACCGGACATTGTCAAGTTCTACAACAAAAATATGGACGGTGTTGACTTGAATGACATGCTGACTCCAACGTATGACGACAACCGCAAATCCCTTAAATTGTGGTAAAAGATCGTGTTCAACGTCATCAATAGGATGTTGTTTTAAAATGCTTACATATGTTATTCCCAAAATACAGATCCGAATCAAAAGTTGAGCCGGACGGCACACATTTAGGTTATCGTGGACAGCCTATGTAGTGATCAGTTGGAGAACGACAACCTGATATAATCTACGAACATAGCAGCGAAAACAATATTCATATATATATACGTCCCGTTATACTTGGCAATTTATTTAAATTTATGTAAATAATAACTACACGTACATGTCATACACGTACTTACATTATTCTTAAGTTTATCTGTTACAGGTTGATAACTTCATTTAAAATATAATCAAATTGTATAACACGATTTAATAAGTAGGGCCGTTTCAACTAGGACCGTTTTTACATTAGGGCCGTTTTCACCAGGGCCGTTGATTCCTCATGTCAGGGGCAAGGGGTGGCGCCGTGCGAGTACGGCATGTTCTATGTGTTTCCGTGGGGTACATGTGCTGTGTCTTGCAAGACACAGATGCTCGTGAAGATTAAATAAATATACAATTACTATGCATGTTTTCTGGTTTTCAGTTTGGACAAATTGGTACATGAAAAGCGAAAGAAAAATTCGTTATTTACAACATTAATAGCATTCCATTTGAGCGCTTTTGTAATAATACGAAAAATTTGACAAATGATACATGACAATACATGTTACGTATGCTTTCATTGGTTGTACATAGGCACATTTACCAACGTACAACGTTAAAAAAAAATAATGACGTGACGTCATCGCTTGGCCCATTGTTCAATCGATCTACGTCATATATTTTCAAATCACATTCTGATCAGAATTTGGCTTGGCACTCTCTAAGGAGATTCCTGTGGCACTCAGTACTAAGTATGTTGTAACACAAATAATTGTATCCGGAATAAGATCCATCAGTTAATTCATAATTTTATTTGAATTTAACGGGAAAATCAGAAAGATCATGTATGAAACTTGATAACGTTCTAAAGGAATATATATGTCTGGTTGCGTTAGACTCTTTGGTGTTTAACAGTATTATCAAATCAGCATGTAAAATTATCTTCTTAGCTGTTGGATTAATCAACTTATATAGTGAACCAGTGTTTGCTTTACTGCATACTACAAAGCAACATTATTTTATTGGTCAGTATTTTCTGTAACCTAGGTTGAATTAGATTATAGAAATATAATAATAATAATAATAATAATAATAATAATATACAACATTTATATAGCGCCCTATTTAATTATAAATTTACTCTAAAGAGCTTTACAACATATGGATAATAATAATGGTTATAATTGTGAAAACAAAAAACAATGGCTTACAATCACTTTATACATTTAAGCAAGCAATGTGCACACAATTGAACAAGTAAAAGGGTGGTATTTACATAACGTCTTAGCAAGGATTCTAACACGCAGACTTGAAGAGGTGAGTTTTGATGTCCCTCTTGATTTTGGCCAGGGTATTTTACTTTCTAATAGCAGATGGTAAGCTATTCCACAGTATGTATGTACAATTGTATCATCTTCTCTGTCCTTTGTTTCTTTACACGGATATGAACGAAAAGATTCACATCATTAATATAAACAAGAGTACCGCGGGGCGGAACAAAATACGCCCGTCGAATGCCATATAGTGTTATATACTTTCTTACATTGAAATAAATCTGCATCATTCTAAGAGTGGTAAGCTGACATGCTATAAAAAATGTAGGAGAAAATCTTCGAACAAAAAATCAAATACAGAAAGGAAAAAAGGGCAATACATTTTGAAAACATCGTCGAATCAAAATTCTTTTAAGGGAGACACAACTTCATATCATGATTATAATGTATACCAAGTTTCAAAGAGATCGGTCGAAAAATGTAGGAGGAGATTGCCGGACAAACAAAGTTTACGCCGGACGGGCGGACGAACGGACCGACGGACAACGACATACCATAATACTACCGTCAAATTTGACGGTCGTATACAAATTTAATCATTAGTATAACTATTTAATCAATTATCAAAATTACAAAAATGTTTGTTCAGCAGGAATTGCTGGGACCTTGTGGAGTGGTCAGCTGTCCTTCCGATTCGGAATGTGTGCCATTGCTAAATGGGCCGCCAGTTTGTATCATCAGCGGTAAATATATGCTCATATAGCGATACGTAGTTTTTAATGTGACGGTAAACTCCAGCACGATTGGGCCGGGAATCCTCTGCAGCCTACTTCCACAGGAAAGTTCCATGTCTGCCAGCCTTTTCTGCAACACTCCTCTGTCAGCTCCGCATACTTGCTCTTCTTCCGTTCGTGCGCTGATTCACACCTTGTCTCCCACGGCACAGTCAGTTCCACTATCACCAGTTTCTTCTTGCTGGGTGATAACAACACTATGTCTGGTCGTAGCGTTGTCTCAAGGATCTCCAGAAAAAATAATTTCCTCCCTCCAAGATCCAGACGTATTTCCCAGTCTCCTGCACCTCCACGAATACCCAGGTTGGCAGTCCTTGCTGTTCCCGATGGTGTCTGTCCCTCTCTGTGGAACCGAATGGACGTTGGTTCCCCTTTGTGTTCCATGTGGTTTCTTCTTCCTTTCCCTCTCAAGTGTGTGAGCAAGTTGCCCTAACACCTGGTCATGTCTCCAAGTGTATCAGCCCTGTGCCAGCGCTACCTCACAGGAAGACAGAATGTGTTCCAGATTTCCAGGTCTTCCACATTGGTGACATGTGGGATCTTCCACCAATCCCCATCTGTAAAGATGTGTCTGTGTTCGAAGCACATTATAAACAGCCCTGAGAATGAACTGTAGCTGTCATGGTGTGTATCTCCAGATCTCTGTCCATGTCTCCCTCTCTTCCGTCTCCCATCGGGTCCATGCCCCTTGACTCCCCATCTCCACTGCTTTCACCTTCCTTGCTTCCTCTTCCTGCTGCCTGATCTCTCCATGCACTTGCTTTCTCCTCTCTGCTGCATTACCATATTTCTATCTCGCCGACTGCCCTCTTCCTAATCCTTGCCTTCCGCTGCACACTGTCTCCACAATGTCCTTGTGCCGGAGTCTGTTCTCTGCCTCTGTAACTGCCCTGCTGGCTGACCACTTCCTTCCGGTTTTCACCCCCACTCCTGCTTTCCTGACTTTCTCGTCAATGGAGTCTTTCAATGTCATGATCAGTCGTGCCTTTCCAGTCTTGCATTGTTCCACTACTGATGTTAGTGGGAGCTGCAGTTTGGATGTCCGACTATACAGTCCAGTTGACGAAAAGCACTGAGGAACTCCATTTTCCTTTCGATTCCCTCTACAGTCGTTAGGGTAATCTCGTACAGCGGCCAGGACAGTCGTTGCAGTAGACCATGTTGGAATATCCATGCCTTGAACTTTCCTGGCAGACCTGTCTTGTCGATGTTCCTCAATCCTTCACAAACCTGCTGCTCTAGCTCTACTGCGAGTTCTACTCCTTCGGAACAAAGCAGCCATCTGCAGCCTGCCAACATGGTGGAATTCCTTCTTTCCTCCAGACTACCTTTATTTTTCCCATAGCCTGCGTAGAAGTGTGGGACACTTTTTATACACCTTATATGGGATGCCGTTTGGTCCTGGTGCTGTTGCTGCCCTTGCTTTCTTCACAACCTCTGTTACCTCTTTCCAGGTTGGTTCCCTTATTTCCATCGGCTTGTCTGGTTGGTTCATTGGCTGGATTCTTTCATTTGGTCCCAAGGGTGCATTCCGTTCCTCATCCCCATGAGTTGCTTTCAGATGTTCTTCTACCTCTTCCTTTTGACACTGCAGTCTCCCTGATCTTCTCCCTTCCAATACTGTTGCTGTGAACTTGTATTGGTTTGATATAAATGCCGACCTTTTCTTGGTCTTCTCTCCCAGCGCTTTCTTAATCCGCTCCGCTTTCCTCAACTCTTTCAGCCGCTCCCTCAAATGGACCCTCAACTGACTCAGCCCTGCTTTCTCCTCGTCTGTTGACCTTCTGTAACGTTGGCCCAGATTTCCCAGTTCTCCTCAGATCCGTTGTATTTCTTTCTCTCTTCTATTATGTAATGCAACTTGATCATGTGATGGCAAACCTTTGACCTCCAATTCCCCGAATCGCTCTTTCCTGATAGTATACACTAGTCTGGCCATTGCCTCTATCTTCCGTTCTACACTGCCAATCAATGATGTTTCCAGGATCTTCTCCAGATCCTCATCAAATACATCCCACTCCTTACTGTCCAATGCTGACCATTTCACCTTGCTAGGTCTCTGCTGCGGGAGATCCTGCTGTACGGGCGTTGGATCATCCTCAGCTTGTTGTGTAGTGTCGTCGAGCAATTCCACTGGGGCGTGGAGGACCTCGGTACTGTGGTGGGCTTCCTGACCCTGATCCTCCTGCGTCTCACCAGTTTCCACTGTGCGCTGCATCGACGTCTCTGCTGTCTTACCCTTCACTCTTGCTAGTTGGATTTGCAGAACATTACCTTCCTATTTTGGATGTCTTAATTTTCTGCAAAACCCGTCCAAATGCGACTTGCATGAACCAAACGACAACAACAAGATGGCGGCTATCGTATCGGTGGGAATGGTTGCTAACACTGACGTCACGGAACCCATGATCATGTGACCAAAGATGCAGACTGCAGTTACATTCTAATAACTGCAGGCTGACTTTCCTAAGAGTTAATGGAAAATGGGAATGGCATATGTAAATATTTTAGTATTAACACATCTTTGAGAGTATAATCTCGGAAATATACTACATCTTTTGGTTTATTCACATTTAATGCATAAATTACAAATTATACAGCAAAACATTGACGATTAAAGAATATGCATATAGTTTAATAGTTAAACATTTAACAGTAACAACAATATCTATAACACTGTGATATAAATCATAGATCAAAACGTTAAACAGAGATTGTATTTAACAGGCTGCTCCACACTTCCCGGAACTATTTCGGACGCCTCGTTCACCGCGGTAAAGACAGTTCACAGACAGTCTGACACCATATCTTACCAATGCGATGGGGGCCTTTCTATCTCAGGAAATCCAAATGTCACGTGTGCGGCTAGTGGGGAATGGACACAACCGGGTTTCTCCTGTCAAGGTAAGTAACACGGACATTGTTTAATGTACGAAAATGATCAATCATCATTTGATGAAACGAGGATCGACTTTTCAATTGAAAACATTTTTAAGCTGAGCGTTGTAAGGGTTAAGGATGTTTGCAACCTTACACAGTGTACCTGTGCTTTGCATTAGGGTATAGAATACATGCTTACTGACACATCAAAAGTGTTCTGTGTAAGAGTTTATAATATATGTTACTCTATGCTTTATAACTATGATTTGTGTTAAGGTTTAGAATGTATGCTACCCTACACAGTTTAAATCTGATTTGTGTTAGGGTAAAGAATATATATATCACCCTGCAAATTATAAATGTGATTTGTCTAAGAGTAAAAAATGCATGCTACCCTACATAGTATAACTGTGATTTCGCCTTAGAATACATACTATCCTACATATCATAACTCTGCTTTGGCGTAGGAGTATATGCTACCCTACACATCATGCTACTCTAAGCGTTATACATATAAATGTGATTTGGTCTAGGAATATATGCTGCCCTACACGTTATAACGGTGATTAGGCCTAGGAATAAATGCTTCCCTACACATAATACTGTGATTTGGTCTAGGAATATATGCAACCAAACACATTATTACTGTGATTTGGTTTAGGAATATATGCTACCCTACACACTATAGCTGTGATTATGCCTAGTAAAATAGGCTATCCTAAACATTATACACATAGCTGTGATAAGTTCTAGGAATATATGCTGCCCTATACACAGTATACCTGTGATAAATTAAAAACTACTATAATATCAGTGTGTTATTCGGATATGCTCCCCATCGCTATTAACAGCCGGTATATAACTGTCTGTCGTTTGAATATGAATGCATATTCCAGTAAGGTACAGGCATATATCCTAAAGTTTCAATTCCACACAGTAGGGTAGTTTATTAAGTGAAGTTCCTTTAGTGTCATAATAAAAAGAAAAATGTATACATGTACTTAAAGGATAAAAATTAACATTTTTCGTACCTTTGATGCAAAACTATATGATGTTTCGTAAGACGATTACTGAGGCTTGTACATTACTTTGGCATCGATATAAGCCGAGTATGCCTTAACTTCGACAGACACATCAATTATATTTATTCATTGTCCATTAATAAATAAGTTGATGTTTCCATGTCATTTTTGTTTATAAAGGATGCCCATCGGAAGCTCCAAGCCTTGAAAATGGCGTGGTAACGGCAGGTAGCGCAACCATTGGAACAGTACGCACATATACATGTAGCAGTGGATACACTTCCGGTGGAAGTAACATCACAACCACGTGCTCTAGTAGTGTTACATGGTCTTCAGTGGTCGGCACGTGCTCAGCAGGTTTGTTTCAGTGAAAAGAAAAAAAATAAGTATTTAAACGATGTTTGGGGTCTATTTTATTTAAGTCATATTTGCAGCAACCTCGATTGCTATCCATGGAATATGTTCAACTGATTAATTAGGTGCTACAGACACTTGAATTCCTCATTCATTGATGTGAGTATATCGTTATTTCACGAATTGAATTAAATTCATCTTAATCAATTTCTAGCTATGAGTTACACATTTTGTTTTGTTATTAGTTGACTGTGGACCGCCACCCTCGTTATCTGGTGGAAGTGTTGACAGTTTGACCACCACTACCTACCCAGTATCACGGAGTTACACGTGTAACACAGGTTATACTCCAAACACTGGCAGTGGTACCATATCCTGTCAGGCGCCGGGTACCTGGTCATCACCTGGTCTCACCTGTACAATCAGCGGTATGTATAGATAGTACATAAGTACATATAACCATCACTCACCTGTAAAATCGAAGTTTGTATAAATAGTATATGGTATATATACCAGTACTCACCTGTACAATCGTAGGTATGCATAAATATTATATGGTTCATATAACCAGCACACATCTGTATAATCGAAGGTAGGTATAAATATTATATGGTACATATAACGAGCACTCACCTGTACAATCGTAGGTATGTATACATAGTATATGGTACATATAACCAGCACTCACCTGTACAATCGTAGATACGCATGCATACATTTTATATGGTACATATAACCAGCACTCACCCGTACAATCGTAGATACGCATGCATACATATTATATAGTACATATAACCAGTACTCAACTGTACAATCGTAGATACGCATGCATACATATTATATGGTACATATAACCAGCACTCACTTGTACAATGGAAGGTATGTATACATATTATATGGTACATATAACCAGCACTCACCTGTACAATCGTAGATACGCACGCATACATATTATATGGTACATATAACCAGCACTCACCTGTACAATCATAGATACGCATGCATACATATTATATGATACATATAACCAGCACTCACCTGTATAATTATAGGTATGTATACATATTAGATGGTACATATAACCAGTACTCACCTGTACAATCGAAGATACGCATGCATACATATTATATGGGACATATAACCAGCACTCACCTGTACAATCATAGATATGCATGCATACATATTATATGATACATATAACCAACACACACCTGTACAATCGTAGTATGTATACATAGTATATGGTACATATAACCAGCACTCACCTCTACAATCGTAGATACGCACGCATACATATTGTATGGTACATATAACCAGCACTCACCTGTAGAATGGTAGGTATGTATACATATTATATGGAACATATAACCAGCACTCACCTGTAGAATGGGAGGTATGTATACATATGATCTGGTACATATAACCAGCATTCACATGTACAATCGTAGATACACATGCATACATATTATATGGTACATATAACCAGTACTCACCTGTACAATCGTAGGTATGTATACATATTATATGGTACATATAACCAGTACTCACCTCTACAATCGTAGTTATGTATACATATTATATGGTACATATAACCAGCACTCACCTGTACAATCGGAGATACGCATGCATACATATTATATGGTACATATAACCAGCACTCACCTGTACAATCGTAGATACGCATGCATATATATTATATAGTACATATAACCAGCACTCACCTGTACAATCGTAGATACGCATGCATACATATTATATAGTACATATAACCATCACTCACCTGTACAATTATAGGTATGTATACATATTAGATGGTACATATAACCAGTACTCACCTGTACAATCGTAGATACGCATGCATACATATTATATGGTACATATAACCAGCACTCACCTGTACAATCGTAGATACGCACGCATACATATTATATGGTACATATAACCAGCACTCACCTGTACAATGGTAGGTATGTATACATATTATATGGTACATATAACCAGCACTCACCTGTAGAATGGTAGGTATGTATACATATGATATGGTACATATAACCAGCACTCACCTGTAGAATGGTAGGTATGTATACATATTATATGGTACATATAACCAGCACTCACCTGTAGAATGGTAGGTATGTATACATATGATATGGTACATATAACCAGCACTCACCTGTAGAATGGTAGGTATGTATACATATTATATGGTACATATAACCAGCACTCACCTGTAGAATGGTAGGTATGTATACATATGATATGGTACATATAACCAGCACTCACCTGTAGAATGGTAGGTATGTATACATATTATATGGTACATATAACCAGCACTCACCTGTAGAATGGTAGGTATGTATACATATGATATGGTACATATAACCAGCACTCACCTGTAGAATGGTAGGTATGTATACATATTATATGGTACATATAACCAGCACTCACCTGTAGAATGGTAGGTATGTATACATATGATATGGTACATATAACCAGCACTCACCTGTAGAATGGTAGGTATGTATACATATTATATGGTACATATAACCAGCACTCACCTGTAGAATGGTAGGTATGTATACATATTATATGGTACATATAACCAGCACTCACCTGTAGAATGGTAGGTATGTATACATATTATATGGTACATATAACCAGCACTCACCTGTAGAATGGTAGGTATGTATACATATTATATGGTACATATAACCAGCACTCACCTGTAGAATGGTAGGTATGTATACATATGATATGGTACATATAACCAGCACTCACATGTACAATGGTTGGTATGTATACATATTATATGGTACATATAACCAGTACTCACCTGTACAATCGTAGATATGTATACATATTATATGGTACATATAAACAGCACTCACCTGTACAATCGGAGATACGCATGCATACATATTATATGGTACATATAACCAGCACTCACCTGTACAATCGTAGGTACGCATGCATACATATTATATGGTACATATAACCAGCACTCACCTGTACAATCGTAGGTACGTATGCATACATATTATATGATACATATAACCAGCACACACCTGTACAATCGTTGGTATGTATACATAGTATATGGTACATATAATCAGCACTCACATGTACAATCGTAGATACGCATGCATACATATTATATGGTACATATAACCAGCAAACACCTGTACAATCGTAGGTACGTATGCATACATATTATATGATACATATAACCAGCACTCACCTGTACAATGGTAGGTATGTATACATATTATAGGGTACATATAACCAGCACTCACCTGTACAATCGAAGGTATGTATAACTATTATATGGTACATATAACCAGCACTCACCTGTATAATTGTATGTATGTATACATATTAGATGGTACATATAACCAGTACTCACCTGTACAATCGAATGTATGTGTAAATACTATAGGGTACATATAACCAGCCCTCACCTGTACAATCGTAGGTATGTATACATATTATATGGTACATATAACCAACACTCACCTGTACAATCGTAGGTATGTATACATATTATATGTTACATATAACCAGCACTCACCTGTATAATTGTATGTATGTATACATATTAGATGGTACATATAACCAGCACTCACCTGTACAATCGTAGGTATGTATACATATTATATGTTACATATAACCAGTACTCACCTGTACAATCGTAGGTATGTACACATATTATATGTTACATATAACCAACACTCACCTGTACAATCGTAGGAATGTACACATATTATATGGTACATATAACCAGCACTCACCTGTACAATCGTAGGTACGTATACATACATATTATATGATACATATAACCAACACACACCTGTACAATCGTAGTATGTATACATAGTATATGGTACATATAACCAGCACTCACATGTACAATCGTAGATACGAATGCATACATATTATATGGTACATATAACCAGCAAACACCTGTACAATCGTAGATACGCATGCATACATATTATATGATACATATAACCAGCACACACCTGTCAAATCATAGGTATGCATACATATGATATGGTACATATAACCAGCACTCACCTGTATAATGGTAGGTATGTATACATATTATAGGGTACATATAACCATCACTCACCTGTACAATCGAAGGTATGTATACATATTATATGTTACATATAACCAGTACTCACCTGTACAATCGTAGTTATGTACACATATTATATGTTACATATAACCAGTACTCACCTGTACAATCGTAGATACACATGCATACATACTATATGGTACATATAACCAGCACTCACCTGTACAATCGAAGGTATGTATAACTATTATATGGTACATATAACCAGCACTCACCTGTACAATAGTAGGTATGTATACATATTATATGGTACATATAACCAGTACTCACCTGTACAATCGAATGTATGTGTAAATACTATAGGGTACATATAACCAGCACTCACCTGTACAATCGTAGGTATGTATACATATTATATGTTACATATAACCAGTACTCACCTGTACAATCGTAGGTATGTACACATATTATATGTTACATATAACCAGTACTCACCTGTACAATCGTAGATACACATGCATACATACTATATGGTACATATAACCAGCACTCACCTGTACAATCGTAGGTATGTATACATATTATATGGTACATATAACCAGTACTCACCTGTACAATCGTAGGTATGTACACATATTATATGTTACATATAACCAGTACTCACCTGTACAATCGTAGATACACATGCATACATACTATATGGTACATATAACCAGCACTCACCTGTACAATCGTAGGTATGTATACATATTATATGGTACATATAACCAGTACTCACCTGTACAATCGAATGTATGTGTAAATACTATAGGGTACATATAACCAGCACTCACCTGTACAATCGTAGGTATGTATACATATTATATGGTACATATAACCAGTACTCACCTGTACAATCGTAGGTATGTATACATATTATATGTTACATATAACCAGCACTCACCTGTACAATCGTAGGTATGTATACATATTATATGTTACATATAACCAGCACTCACCTGTACAATCGTAGGTATGTATACATATTATATGTTACATATAACCAGCACTCACCTGTACAATCGTAGGTATGTATACATATTATATGTTACATATAACCAGCACTCACCTGTACAATCGTAGGTATGTATACATATTATATGTTACATATAACCAGCACTCACCTGTACAATCGTAGGTATGTATACATATTATATGTTACATATAACCAGCACTCACCTGTACAATCGTAGGTATGTATACATATTATATGTTACATATAACCAGCACTCACCTGTACAATCGTAGGTATGTATACATATTATATGTTACATATAACCAGCACTCACCTGTACAATCGTAGGTATGTATACATATTATATGTTACATATAACCAGCACTCACCTGTACAATCGTAGGTATGTATACATATTATATGTTACATATAACCAGCACTCACCTGTACAATCGTAGGTATGTATACATATTATATGTTACATATAACCAGCACTCACCTGTACAATCGTAGGTATGTATACATATTATATGTTACATATAACCAGCACTCACCTGTACAATCGTAGGTATGTATACATATTATATGTTACATATAACCAGCACTCACCTGTACAATCGTAGGTATGTATACATATTATATGTTACATATAACCAGCACTCACCTGTACAATCGTAGGTATGTATACATATTATATGTTACATATAACCAGCACTCACCTGTACAATCGTAGGTATGTATACATATTATATGTTACATATAACCAGCACTCACCTGTACAATCGTAGGTATGTATACATATTATATGTTACATATAACCAGCACTCACCTGTACAATCGTAGGTATGTATACATATTATATGTTACATATAACCAGCACTCACCTGTACAATCGTAGGTATGTATACATATTATATGTTACATATAACCAGCACTCACCTGTACAATCGTAGGTATGTATACATATTATATGTTACATATAACCAGCACTCACCTGTACAATCGTAGGTATGTATACATATTATATGTTACATATAACCAGCACTCACCTGTACAATCGTAGGTATGTATACATATTATATGGTACATATAACCAGCACTCACCTGTACAATCGTAGGTATGTATACATATTATATGTTACATATAACCAGTACTCACCTGTACAATCGTAGGTATGTACACATATTATATGTTACATATAACCAACACTCACCTGTACAATCGTAGGAATGCATACATATTATATGGTACATATAACCAGCAC
>NW_018407971.1:133283-140393 GCF_002113885.1 Mizuhopecten yessoensis
GCATGCATACATATTATATGGTACATATAACCAGCACACACCTGTACAATCGTAGGTACGTATGCATACATATTATATGATACATATAACCAACACACACCTGTACAATCGTAGGTATGTATACATAGTATATGGTACATATAACCAGCACTCACATGTACAATCGTAGATACGCATGCATACATATTATATGGTACATATAACCAGCAAACACCTGTACAATCGTAGATACGCATGCATACATATTATATGATACATATAACCAGCACACACCTGTACAATCATAGGTATGTATACATATGATATGGTACATATAACCAGCACTCACCTGTACAATGGTAGGTAGGTATACATATTATAGGGTACATATAACCAGCACTCACCTGTACAATCGAATGTATGTGTAAATACTATAGGTTACATATAACCAGCCCTCACCTGTACAATCGTAGGTATGTATACATAGTATATGGTACATATAACCAGCACACTCCTGTACAATCGTAGGTACGTATACATACATATTATATGATACATATAACCAGCACACACCTGTACAATCATAGGTATGTATACATATGATATGGTACATATAACCAGCCCTCACCTGTACAATCGTAAGTATGTATACATATTATATAACCAGCACTCACCTGTATCATTGTATGTATGTATACATATTAGATGGAACATATAACCAGCACTCACCTGTATCATTGTATGTATGTATACATATTATATAACCAGCACTCACCTGTAAAATCGTAGGTATGTACACATAATATATGTTACATATAACCAGCACCCAGCTGTACAATCGTAGGTATGTACTCATATTATATGTTACATATAACCAGTCCTCCCCGGTACAATCGTAGGTATGTACTCATATTATATGTTACATATACCCAGTACTCACCTGTACAATGGTAAGTAGGTATACATATTATAGGGTACATATAAACAGCACTCACCTGTACAATCGTAGTTATGTATACATATTATATGGTATATATAACCAGCACTCACCTGTACAATCGAAGGTATGTATAACTATTATATGGTACATATAACTAGTACTCACCTGTACAATCGTAGTTATGTATACATATTATATGGTTCATATAACCAGTACTCACCTATACAATCGTATGTATGTATACATATTAGATGTTACATATAACAAGCACTCACCTGTACAATCGTAGGTACGTATACATACATATTATATGATACATATAACCAACACACACCTGTACAATCGTAGGTAAGTACACATATTATATGTTACATATAACCAGCGCTCACCTGTACAATCGTAGTTATGTATACATATTATATGGCACATATAACCAGTACTCACCTATACAATCGTATGTATGTATACATATTAGATGTTACATATCACCAGCACTCACCTGTACAATGGTAGGAAGGTATACATATTATAGGGTCAATATAACCAGCACTCACCTGTAAAATCGTAGGTATGTACACATATTATATCTTACATATAACCAACACACACTTGTACAATCGTAGGTATGTGTAAATACTATAGAGGTATGTATACATATTATATGTTACATATAACCAGCGCTCACCTGTACAATCGTAGTTATGTATACATATTATATGGCACATATAACCAGTACCCACCTGAACAATCGAATGTATGTATAAATACTATAGGGTACACATGCATACATACGATATGGTACATATAACCAGTCCTCACCTGTACAATCGTAAGTATGTATACATATTATATGTTACATATAACCACCACTCACCTGTATAATTGTATGTATGTATTCGTAGGTATGTATACATAGAATATGGTACATATAACCAGTACTCACCTGTACAATCGAATGTATGTATAAATACTATAGGGTACACATGCATACATACTATATGGTACATATAACCAGCACTCACCTGTACAATAGTAGGTATATATACATATTATATGGTACATATAACCAGTACTCACCTGTACAATGGTAGGTATGTATACATATTATATGGTACATATAACCAGTACTCACCTGTTTAATTGTAGGTATGTATACATATTATATGGTACATATAACCAGTACTCACCTGTACAATCGTAGGTATGTATACATATTATATGGTACATATAACCAGTACCCACCTGTATAATCGTAGGTATGTGTAAATACTATAGGGTACATATAACCAACACTCACCTGTATAATCGTTGATACGCATGAGGGCTAATGCTCTGCGCCTGTCTGCTGCTCATTAGTTTATACATAAAAGATACATTGTTGCATTGTAATAAATATCTCCAAGTACATTTCTGCACTTTAAATCTAATCTTAGTAAGGATTTTTATTTTTGAGAATTCAGTCGCCATTATTGTATATAACTTCACTGTTTATTTACAGATTGCGGAGTGCCTACTGTGTCCGAACCTAATGGTGTAGTTAATTCTGGCTGTACGACTTATGATTGTTCAAGGACGTTTTCCTGTGCCAGTGGATACGACATCGGCGGCAGCGTGTTTACCGTCACCTGTCAGGCCTCTGGGGCTTGGACAGGGAGCTCATATTCCTGTTCCCCAGGTGAGAATCAATTTCTAGTTCGTTCCAGTTTCACATTGCTAACAAATTGTCTCAATTTATACTTTGATTATGTTTCATTACGACACACCAAACAATCGTTGACATTTCAATTCTGTTACAGTTACAGATATGCAAAATAAGCCATTTATTCAACCGTAGTTTTATCTGCATTTGAGCAAAAAATTTGCGACATTGATATTTGTAATTTGGTTACCAAGACTTAGCCAATTAGAATCAAGGAGAACCAGATGATATGTAATCAAATATCTCACTTGCAAAAATGTAATAAATCTTTTAACATGACAGCCATTTTTCACATTATGAAAGATTTGTCATTGGTATTTTCATGACATTTGTAACTCTTCATTGAAAAGGGGGTTTGGAAGATTAACGGTAGTATATTAAATAATTACGAATATAAAAATTTAATTGAAAAAGTGATAATACAATCAAAACGGGAATGCGAAATCATGCAATTAAATAAAAGAAAATCTTGGGACTTTTGCAAGGTACTAATTAAACAAGAGACAATACAATTTTGCAAAAATCATGCCCGCAAAAATAAAAATGAAATTAAGATTATGGAAGAGAAACTGGCTTTTCTTAATCAATCGAATGTCACAATGACTGAACAAAAACTAATTGAACAATAAGAATTAGAACGGGAACTGGAGGAAAGATATGTGAGGTCAGCAAAAGGTGCTCAAATAAGGTCACGGATAGCCTGGGTAGAAAAGGGAGAAAATAACACAAGCTATTTTCTAGGTTTAGAAAAAAGGAGACAGCAGAAAAAACAATTAGAACATTAGAAGGTGAAAACGGGAGAATTGTAACAAACGCAAATGAAATATCGAAACAAATACACGATTTTTATAAGACATTATATAACACCTCAAATCCTGATATATCTCATTTGAATGAGTATTTAGAAACAACAGCCATACCAAACTCATTAACAGAAGATGATAAAGTCTCATGTGAAGGTATATTGACAATTGCGGAATGCTCCACGGCAATAAATAAAATGAAACTAAACAAAAGTCCAGGAAATGATGGATTAACGGTGGAATTTTATAGAATCTTTTGGAAGTCAATCGGGAATATGGTTCTTGACGCCCTAAATGAAGGTTACTATAACGGCGAAATGAGCGACTCGCAAAAAAATGGTTTAATTACATTAATATACCAAAAAGGTAATGAACAAAAACTAGAAAATTGGAGACCCATATCGTTACTAAACATTGACTATAAAATTGCAGCATATGTATTAGCCACAAGATTAAAACCAGTTATGGAAAAAATTGTAAATACGGATCAAAATGGATACATTAAAAACAGATTGATAGGCTATAATATCAGACAGATACAAGATATAAATGATTATGCTGAAAACTTTAATACAGATGCTTGTATCTTATTTCTGGATTTCTCCAAAGCTTTTGATACAATCGAATGGAGTTTCATGATTGGCTGTTTAAAAAAATTTGGTTTTGGTGATTCGTTTATTGGTTGGATTAAAACCTTTTATACGAATATAACTGGAATCGTTGAAAACAATAACTGGTTAACAGAAAGTCATGTAATAAAACGTGGAATTGGGCAAGGCTGCCCTTTGTCTTGTTTAATTTTTGTAATAGCAGTAGAGATATTAGCGATTAAAATACGACAACATATAAATGTTAAAGGAATACGAATTAACAAAAAAGACATAAAAATAGCACAATTAGCGGATGATACAACATTATTTTTAAGGTATTCTGATGTACCATTAGCACAAAATAATAGAGGAGTTCGGTAAACACTCCGGTTTAAAACTAAACAAAAATAAAACGGAAGGACTCTTCTTAGGCACGAATAAAAGAAAACCGACTAACTATGAAGGGATAAAATGGACTCGAGAGAAAATAAAATCTCTAGGAATATATTTTGGAACTAACAATAAAGTGTGTGCCAATTTGAACTGGGAAGGTAAAAAGACAATAGACGCAATGCTTAAAAATTGGAAAAAAAGACCACTGATCGGTAAAATCGTGGTTATAAATACTCTTGTAATCTCAAAAATAACATATATAGCAAGTGTCCAAGTAATAAGTGTAGAGCAAATAAAAGAATTAGAACGCTTAATATATGGTTTCATATGGGAGGGAAGTGAAAAAGTTAAAAGAAATATCATGATACAAAATTATGAGAATGGGGGGTTAAAAATACGTGATATTATATCACATATTGATGTCATAAGGGTGGCATGGGTGAAACGAATAACAAACAAGGATGAAGCAAATTGGAAAATTATACCAAAAATGATGTACGGAAATTATGGGAAAAACATGTTAATATTTAAAACGAATTTTGAAAAAATTAAGCAAATTAGAGTAACAAGTTTTTATGTAAACATATTGGAGTCATGGCTAAAGGTAGGTGGTACTGGTAGAAATAATAGAGATACCTTTTTTGAAGTAAGAAAAGNAAAAATGTAACAAGTTTTTATGTAAACATATTGGAGTCATGGCTAAAGGTAGGTGGTACTGGTAGAAATAATAGAGATACCTTTTTTGAAGTAAGAAAAGAGGTCATATGGGGAAATAAAAATATTATGATCAACGAAAAAACATTAATCTTTAATAATTGGATCGATAGCAATATGATTTATGTTGAAGATGTAATTGACAAAAATGGTAGAATTAATGAAAAATACATTTATGACAAATTAGCAAACAAACAAAACTGGATGATTGAAATGCTACAAGTTAAAATGGCCTTTCCAAAAAAATGGGCAGGAATTCTACAATCGCAAGAATCGATTAAAACCAAGGTTAATTTTAATAAAGAAAACTACAACGTTTATGATAAAAAAACCGGAGTTAATCTTAACTTAGGGAAGTTAAAAAATAAAGATGTATATAGGTTGGCTACTCAACAAAAAAATGTGATAAACATTAACAAATGCGATGGATAAATTATTTCGGTTTAGATGGATCAATAGAAATCAAACAAATGCTACAATTTGTTTCCAGTAAATTATTAGACAATAAGTATAAAGTATTCAAATGGAAATTATTTCATCATATAATACCAACTAGACAGTTGTTAAACAGAATGACCCTAGCTGACTCAGAGCTCTGTAACGTCTGTCAAGAGGTAGAAGATTTTGAACATTATTTTATCAACTGTAGATATCTTGACAATTATAGGAACAAAATGGATAAAGGTTTTCAAAACATAGGTATCTGTAAAAATATGAGGCAGCTAAGGCATTTGATATTAGGATACAAAATACAAGAACAAAATTACGATTGCACGAATATAATATTGTGTTTGATAGGTTTCGCGGTATTTAAGACCTACCATATAAGCGAACAAAAACAAAAATTAGCCCGATTAACATTTTTAAACGGGAGCTAGAACATATTTGCAGATTTACGCACGTATGTAGCAAACTGTTACATACATTTATGAAGGATTTATGAGAGATTAGCCTACATGGATATACTTTACGAATGGAACTATCAGTAAGAAAGTGTTGTCATTTTCAATCATATGGTTTATTATGGTGACTAACGCAGCGTGTATAATATGGCTTGTAGTAAGGTGTACACATGTAAACTCCTTGACCGCGGGGTCACGCGTGCAGACAGTTTACATCTGTAATGTGTACATGTAAACAACATAAATAACTTTGTTTGTTACTAATATGAAAGAAACTTTGTGTATCAATTACAATCATTATTCTCTAGTGCAAGTATAAGCGAACAAAACTTACCCAATTCGGAATATTACAAAACCTGTCCAACACCTGAATAGTACACGCACATGGTTAGACACAACTATAAAACTAGAAAATAATCTGGACAAATTTGCCGGAATATATGTGTAACTGTTTTTATGTCACTTACATGTACACATACCTAGATCAAATACCTATACAATGTAAGTCATTACAAACTTTACGGATGTATGAAAGTGGACGAGTGGAATTAGTGGGGTTCTTTCAATCATAGGCATTAAAAGTGAATTATATACGGACTTGATTAGAAATTGTTAATCGAATACTATCATTAGATAAACAAAATGAGTCTTTACTTTTTTGTATTGTTAAAAATAATTGTAATAAAAAATAAAAAATAAACCAGTAATATACCGCGTGCATGTAGGTAATGGACGTCCCCATTCTTGTCCGGGTGCAAAGTAAAAGACTTTACAGGGACATGACGCAGACGGATACAGTGTTGGGGTGGCTGATACATGCATGCGCGGGGGCAACTTACAAACTTAATATAACTATATAAAATATATATTTATATATAACACATGTATAAGCATAGCTATTGAATGTAAGGTGTACGAATAGTGAAAGACCACCTGCGAGTGGACACTTTATTGTTCGGGGGGCTGATTCCAGGGCTCCTCAACTCTGGCAGCCTTCAACAACCACTGAATATTCGCATATGCATATGTCAAAGATCTATGAAAATGAGAATATCAAAATGCTGAGGAATTAAAATTTGTATAAAAAAAA
>NW_018407971.1:140877-185799 GCF_002113885.1 Mizuhopecten yessoensis
AATGTAACGTAACAACAGGTGTAGGAAAGGAAGGTTCAATGTAACGTAACAACAGGTGTAGGAAAGGAAGGTTTAATGTAAAGCAACAACAGGTGTAGGAAAGGAAGGTTCAATGTAAAGTAACAACAGGTGTAGGAAAGGAAGGTTCAATGTAAATTAACAACAGGTGTAGGAAAGGAAGGTTCAATGTAACGTCGCAGCAGGTGTAGGAAAGGAAGGTTCAATGTAAATTAACAACAGGTGTAGGAAAGGAAGGTTTAATGTAAGGTCACAGCAGGTGTGGGAAAGGAAAGTTTAATGTAACGTAACAACAGGTGTGGGAAAGAAAGGTTCAATGCAACGTCACAGCAGGTGTGGGAAAGGAAAGTTTAATGTAACGTAACAACAGGTGTGAGAAAGAAAGGTTCAATGTAACATAACAACAGGTGTAGGAAAGGAAGGTTCAATGTAACGTAACAACAGGAGTGGGAAAGGAAAGTTCAATGTAACGTAACAACAGGTGTGAGAAAGAAAGGTTCAATGCAACTTAACAACAGGTGTGGGAAAGAAAGGTTCAATGCAACGTCACAGCAGGTGTGGAAAGGAAAGTTTAATGTAACGTAACAACAGGTGTAGGGATCAATGCAACGTCACAGCAGGTGTGGGAAAGGAAGGTTCAATGTAACGTAACAACAGGAGTGGGAAAGGAAAGTTCAATGTAACGTAACAACAGGTGTGAGAAAGAAAGGTTCAATGTAACGTCACAGCAGGTGTGGGAAAGGAAGGTTAACGTAACAACAGGTGTAGGAAAGGACGGTTCAATGTAACGTAACAACAGGTGTGAGAAAGAAAGGTTCAATGCAACTTAACAACAGGTGTGGGAAAGAAAGGTTCAATGTAACGTAACAACAGGTGTGAGAAAGAAAGGTTCAATGTAACGTAACAACAGGTGTGGGAAAGGAAGGTTCAATGCAACGTAACAACAGGTGTGGGAAAGGAAGGCTTAATGTAACGTAACAACAGGTGTAGGGTTCAATGCAACGTCACAGCAGGTGTGGAAAGGAAAGTTTAATGTAACGTAACAACAGGTGTAGGGTTCAATGCAACGTCACAGCAGGTGTGGAAAGGAAAGTTTAATGTAACGTATGTAACGTAACAACAGGTGTGGGAAAGAAAGGTTCAATGCAACGTCACAGCAGGTGTGGAAAGGAAAGTTTAATGTAACGTATGTAACGTAACAACAGGTGTGGGAAAGAAAGGCTCAATGCAACGTCACAGCAGGTGTGGGAAAGCAAGGTTTAATGTAACGTAACAACAGGTGTAGGGTTCAATGCAACGTCACAGCAGGTGTGGAAAGGAAAGTTTAATGTAACGTAACAACAGGTGTAGGGTTCAATGCAACGTCACAGCAGGTGTGGAAAGGAAAGTTTAATGTAACGTATGTAACGTAACAACAGGTGTGGGAAAGGAAGGTTCAATGCAACGTAACAACAGGTGTGGGAAAGGAAGGTTCAATGTAACGTAACAACACGTGTGGGAAAGAAAGGTTCGGTGTAGGAAAGGAAGGTTTAATGTAAGGTCACAGCAGGTGTGGGAAAGGAAAGTTCAATGTAACGTAACAACAGGTGTGAGAAAGAAAGGTTCAATGCAACTTAACAACAGGTGTGGGAAAGAAAGGTTCAATGCAACGTCACAGCAGGTGTGGAAAGGAAAGTTTAATGTAACGTAACAACAGGTGTAGGGTTCAATGCAACGTCACAGCAGGTGTGGAAAGGAAAGTTTAATGTAACGTATGTAACGTAACAACAGGTGTGGGAAAGAAAGGTTCAATGCAACGTCACAGCAGGTGTGGAAAGGAAAGTTTAATGTAACGTAACAACAGGTGTGAGAAAGAAAGGTTCAATGTAACATAACAACAGGTGTAGGAAAGGAAGGTTCAATGTAACGTAACAACAGGTGTGGGAAAGAAAGGCTCAATGAAAGGTTCAATGCAACGTCACAGCAGGTGTGGAAAGGAAAGTTTAATGTAACGTATGTAACGTAACAACAGGTGTGGGAAAGAAAGGTACAATGCAACGTAACAACAGGTGTGGGAAAGGAAGGCTTAATGTAACGTAACAACAGGTGTAGGATAGGAAGGTTCAATGTAAAGTAACAACAGATGTAGGAAAGGAAGGTTTAATGTAACGTAACAACAGGTGTAGGATAGGAAGGCAAATTGTAACGTAACAACAGGTGTGGGAAAGGAAGGTTCAATGCAACGTCACAGCAGGTGTGGAAAGGAAAGTTTAATGTAACGTATGTAACGTAACAACAGGTGTGGGAAAGGAAAGTTCAATGTAACGTAACAACAGGTGTGAGAAAGAAAGGTTCAATGCAACGTAACAACAGGTGTGGGAAAGAAAGGTTCAATGCAACGTAACAACAGGCGTGGGAAAGAAAGGTTCAATGCAACGTAACAACAGGGGTGGGAAAGGAAGGTTTAATGTAACGTAACAACAGGTGTAGGATAGGAAGGTTCAATGTAAAGTAACAACAGATGTAAAGTTTAATGTAACGTAACAACAGGTGTGAGAAAGAAAGGTTCAATGCAACGTAACAACAGGTGTGGGAAAGAAAGGTACAATGCAACGTAACAACAGGTGTGGGAAAGGAAGGTTTAAGGTAACGTAACAACAGGTGTAGGATAGGAAGGCAAATTGTAACGTAACAACAGGTGTGGGAAAGAAAGGTACAATGCAACGTAACAACAGGTGTGGGAAAGAAAGGTTCAAAGCAACGTAACAACAGGTGAGGGAAAGAAAGGTTCAATGCAACGTAACAACAGGGGTGGGAAAGGAAGGTTTAATGTAACGTAACAACAGGTGTAGGATAGGAAGGCAAATTGTAACGTAACAACAGGTGTGGGAAAGGAAGGTTTAAGGTAACGTAACAACAGGTGTAGGATAGGAAGGTTCAATGTAAAGTAACAACAGATGTAGGAAAGGAAGGTTTAATGTAACGTCACAGCAGGTGTGGGAAAGGAAAGTTCAATGTAACGTTACAACAGGTGTAGGAAAGGAAGGTTCAATGTAAAGTAACAACAGATGTAGGAAAGGAAGGTTTAATGTAACGTCACAGCAGGTGTGGGAAAGGAAAGTTCAATGTAACGTAACAACAGGTGTGAGAAAGAAAGGTTCAATGCAACGTAACATCAGGTGTGGGAAAGGAAGGTTCAATGTAACGCAACAACAGGTGTAGGAAAGGAAGGTTCAATGCAACGTAACAACAGGTGTGGGAAAGGAAGGCTTAATGTAACGTAACAACAGGTGTAGGATATGAAGGTACAATGTAACGTAACAACAGGGGTGGGAAAGAAAGGTTCAAAGCAACGTAACAACAGGTGAGGGAAAGAAAGGTTCAATGCAACGTAACATCAGGTGTGGGAAAGGAAGGTTTAATGTAACGTAACAACAGGTGTAGGATAGGAAGGTACAATGTAACGTAACAACAGGTGTGGGAAAGAAAGGCTCAATGCAACGTCACAGCAGGTGTGGGAAAGGAACGTTTCATGTAACGTAACAACAGGTGTAGGAAAGGAAGGTTCAATGTAACGTAACAACAGGTGTAGGAAAGGAAGGTTTAATGTAACGTAACAACAGGTGTAGGAAAGGAAGGTTCAATGTAAAGTAACAACAGATGTAGGAAAGGAAGGTTTAATGTAACGTCACAGCAGGTGTGGGAAAGGAAAGTTCAATGTAACGTTACAACAGGTGTAGGAAAGGAAGGTTCAATGTAACGTAACAACATGTGTGGGAAAGGAATGTTCAATATAACGTAGCAACAGGTGTAGGAAAGGAAGTTTCAATATAACGTAACAACAGGTATGGGAAAGGAATGTTCAATATAACGTAACAACAAGTGTAGGAAAGGAAGTTTCAATATAACGTTACAACAGGTGTAGGAAAGGAAGGTTCAATGTAACGTAACAACAGGTGTGGGAAAGAAAGGTTCAAGGTAACGGAATAACATTTGTGGGAAAGGAAGTTTAATGTAACGTCACAGCAGGTGTGGGAAAGGAAAGTTCAATGTAACGTAACAACAGATGTAGGAAAGGAAGGTTCAATATAACGTAACAACAGATGTAGGAAAGTTGGTTCAATGTAACGTTACAACAGGTGTAGGAAAGGAAGGTTCAATGTAACGTAACAACAGGTGTGGGAAAGGAAGTTTAATGTAACGTCACAACAGATGTAGGAAAGGAAGGTTCAATATAACGTAACAACAGGTGTAGGAAAGAAAGTTTCAATATAACGTAACAACAGGTGTGGGAAAGAAAGGTTCAATGTAACGGAATAACATTTGTGGGAAAGGAAGTTTAATGTAACGTCACAACAGATGTAGGAAAGTTGGTTCAATGTAACGTTACAACAGGTGTAGGAAAGGAAGGTTCAAAGTAACGGAACAACAGGTTTGGGAAAGGACTGTTGAATGTAACGGAATAACAAGTGTAGGAAACCTCTTCATTGTCAATCTATCAATATTAAACTGATTACATATTTTTGGAATATTGATGTCGTATAATTAAAACAGAATGCTAGCTTTGTATAAATATCACTGTTGAATCAACTCACGAAAAATTCTCAATTAAATTGAAACGTTTCAATGACTATATTAAAGGACTGTGTGAATGACTGTACAGTATTTGCTTCGTAGTCTTTAAAAGGTAAAATTCATTAAGGTCATAGGAATGTATTGATAAACAGAAATAGGAAGTACATCCCTAGTTGAAAATCCAATGTAAGGAGACAGTATCACAATTTCCGCATATTCTAATGTTTAATATTAAACTGATGAATATTGTATGCTTATTATTGACAGAACAGTGTGTTCTTTCAATATTAAAGTATTGCAAAGCAATCCAGGCATTAATTCAGTTGTTTTTTAATCAATGAGTCACATGTGTCCATTTTTCTGTACTTCAGGAAACCGGCTACCTATTTCACTACTGTAAAATGTCAATTTTTAATCGTTTATAGATAATTAATTTTACACAATTTCAGCATTTATGAAATTGATATACATTAATGCAATACTAATCTATGTAAGTATCATTTTTCTTGACATTATTTTTCAAAATTCACTCCTTTTTACATAAATTTCCATTTAAAATCCTTAAAATTCTGACAACCAATATTTTTTTTTGTGGCAGAAATTTTTCTTTACTTCAAAGCAATATAACTACAAAATTTGAATAAATTCTACTGAGAAATGGCGACACAATCCTATTACCTTAAAGCTTGTTCGATCTTTGCGACCCTTAACCTCATGACATTTCATTCACATATGAACGGAATACTTTATCCTAAAATAGCAGTTGTCTGTCTTGTTATAAATGCCATACTTAAGATAAACCAACCAAATTGAAATGTTTATATAATCTCAGATGTAGTGTTTAAGAGTGATTACTTACTTTTTTTTAATATAAAGATCGCTAGATATTTTCCTGGTTAGTACTATGGTGAAACGATGATTTGCCTATAAGGAGCTGGCTTGATAATAGTATGTTGCTGACTCTAATCAGCATCAAATATTATCAAAGTATAGAATTTTAACGAGACAGTGTCCAAAGTATAATTTCAAAGTGTTTGTTTCACTGACAGAGACATCACAACCACGTGCACTGGAAGTGTTATGTGGTATTCTTTGGTCGTCAAGTGCTCTGCATGTTTTTTCACATGAAAAAGAAAAAAAAAGCTTTTAAGTATTTCGACGTTTTGGAATTCCATTTTGTTTCATGCCTCATTTGCAGTAAATTGGCATATTTTGTTTTGTTACTAGTTGACTGTGGACCGCCACCCTCGTTATCTGGCGGAAGTGTTGACAGTTTGACCACCACTACCTACCCAGTATCACGGAGTTACACGTGTAACACAGGTTATACTCCAAACACTGGCAGTGGTACCATATCCTGTCAGGCTTCGGGTACCTGGTCATCGCCAGGTCTCACCTGTACACCCATAGGTCTGTATACATATGATAAAAATGCAGGTATATATAACCAACACTCACCTGTATAATCGTAGGTATGTATACATCTGATATAGACACATAAATATAACCAACACTCACCTGTACAATTGTATGAATGTATACATATTATATAGACACATATAACCAATACTCTTCTGACAAATCGTACATGTAGGTACGAATAAGTGTTAACGTTGTGCACCAGTCTGCTGCACATTAGTTTGTTCATAAAAGGAATATTGTTGCTGTGTATACATTACAATAGGGTTACATTTTACATATATCTTTGTACTTTGTTACGCTTTTAATTTCATCTCAGCTCGATAGTCCATTCACCATTGATAGCTATATACCTTCATTGTTTATAACAGATTGTGGAGCGCCTACTGTGTCCGAACCTAATGGTGTAGTTAGTTCTGGCTGTACGACTTATGATTGTTCGAGGACGTTTACCTGTGCCAGTGGATACGACATCGGCGGCAGCGTGTTTACCGTCACGTGTCAGGTCTCTGGGGCGTGGACAGGGAGTTCATATTCCTGTACTTTAGGTGAGAACCAATTACTGGTTCCGGTTACACATCGCAAACAAAATTATCTCCATTAATACTCCCTCATGTCACACAATTTTGTTTTAGTAAACATAAAAACTTCTTAAATCCTTACAACGACGAAAATGTTTGCAAAAAAATAAGATGGAATAAGTAGCGTAATTTTGGCCCCATATGTTAATGAAGACATTTTAAATGAACCACTAAACAGACTGTTTACAGATACCATTTGAGATAATTTGTTTACAACAAATGACGTAGCAGATATATACTAAACAGACGTTTATCCTACCGTAATGTCATCGTCATTTGAACAGAAAATCTGCAACATCGAGTGTAGCAATTAAACAGGGCTGTTCTGATTGGTAAATGTCCAAAGTGTTATCTTCAAACGGTGACTGATATCATTTTTTGATGTTTCAAAAATGTGATAAAATATTTAACATAACTGCCTTTTTTACAATATCAGAGACTTGTCATTGATATTTTCATGACATTTTCTTACTCTCAAGTGTCAATAAAACATTATTAAGCTGATTCCATATTTAAAGAATGTAAGTGTAACATAACTTTAAAATGAATGCTATCTTAATTTTGTTGTTGTTTAGAACGTTAAAATAAATGTCGAATCTACTCAATTAAAACATCTCAACTAAAATGAAAAAATGAAAGGTTTCATTGACTATGTTAAAGGCTTGTTTAAATGACTGTATAGTGATTGCTTTGTCATCTTTAAAAGGAAAAGTCAATTTAGCTTGTTCGATCTTTGAAATACTAAACCTCTTAACATTTTATTCACATATATACGGAACACATTATCCTAAAATAACAGTTTTCTGTCTTGTTATAAATGCCATACTCAAGATAAACCAACCAATTTGAAACATTTATGATAATCAGATATGGTGATTAAGAGTGATTAATTAATTTTGTGTAACATGAAGATCGCTAGATATTTACCTGGCGGGTTATTTAGTGACACGGTGATTTGTCTATAAGGAGCTGGATTGAGAGTACTAGGTTTATGACTCTAATCAATATTGTTCGTCGTTATATAAAAATATCAATGTTATCAAATTAAGAAAGAAACCGAGAGAGTGTCCAAAATATAATTCCCATGTGTTTGTATCTCTGGCAGCTGTAGTAGCATGTCCAGCACATCCAATCAAAGCATACGCGAAGATATCAGGAAGCGGAACGACAGAAGGATCTACCATCACCTACACTTGTGATGACGGGGCTGTCTTAGTGTCAGGAAACGATCCTGCAACGTCAACTTGTTCTGCTCAAGGAGTGTGGTCAACTGCGAATATCGATTGTACAAGTAAGTTAAATACACAGTGTTACGTTTACACTAACGGTACTAAAAGTGTTCAAAAACATTTTAAGACTTTCCATTTTTGCCTCATTGATACTCCGATGTATTTCAAGTTATGGTTATATGACTATTTATTTCCTATATTTACTTTTATCAAGGAGATATTATTTGATATAAGGCATGTAACTTCTCATTTACCCATTAGAGGAATATCAGGGTAAGTATCAATTAAAGGGACAAAGCTGAAGGTGATTAACTGCATTGGCAACCCTTGATTAAAGTTGAAATGTATTCATTAAAACAATACTTTAGGTACGTTTTTTTTCAATTCTGCAAAAGAGAAGTATGATATATTTTGGGTAAGGGTCGGAAACACCTTAATGGAAACAGATTTCACAACTACATTGTATATCTGTTGTAATTCTCTCATGTCAAAGAATGTTTGCCGAACATTTTTGATGATATTCAATATTTCAAATATCAATATCATCGTTACCATACGTAGATTTATATGCATGCATCAATGATAGCTTATTTCCAAAGTAAGTGTTTGCTTCAAATTTCGAGCATGAGATTGTTTTTCAAATATGAATATTAAACATAGTTTCCCACAGTACCTTTGAGAAATATGGCATTGTATGTATCAACGGGAGACAAGTAGGGTCATTGATATCTTCTTTAAGAAAACATAATTGTAATTATGGTATGAAATATATATCTGTGTATGTCACTCCTATTTTCAGAATGTAGCTCATACGCCAGCACGTACACCATGAGGACGGATAGGTTCTTCAACCCTCCAGTCTCCTTCACTCCTTCTATAAGCGGCGGAAGTGTCACTGCGGCCTACTGTGCAAACGCGTGTGATACCCGTTCGGACTTTGTCTGTGTGGCGTACTACTACAGGAAGAGTACCGGGTCGTACTGTGTTTTACGACCCATGCGAGTACACGATGACACTAACCACCAACAGTACGACAACGCCGACACCGCTTACGATGAGTACATTCGAGATTGTGGTAAGTATTCATTTTTGCATATTTGATAAATCTGTTTCAAATGTTTTTGAAGAAACCATTTGCTAGAGTGTCACATCATAGTCCTATTTCGATGTTTATATAGTTTTGTATAAGAAGTAAATTAAAATAGGGAACAGCGGTATAATTTTACGTCACTAAAACTCCACGGGAAAAACGGTTATATTACAGGAAATCACGTATTATATGTATTCAGGTAGTTACAAGTTATTTTGTGAATTTAACTATTCGAGATGGACAGCACATTCCTTTTTCCGGATATATCGTCTAAACCTATACAGGAGTCATTATGCACTCTGCAACATGTTATTGAACATTTCATCCGTTATTAAACCCATCTTTCAATGATTAGGGCTTTTCACCAACTGGTTCAAATACACGTTAATGGGTTGCAAATATTTTTTAAAAAACCCCACTTTTTCTTGTGTTCTACGATGTCTAGAGTCTTGATAGTTGATTTGTATGATGCTGAGACGTTAAGCTTTCAGGTGTGAAAAAGTGGTTAACCTTTATTGACTACCAAGGTCACAAACGTAAAAAAAAACAGGCATCTAATTGGCTTGGACATGTTCGACTTTTTCTCAAAAACGGCTGCACCAATTGACTCCTTACCTGATACAATTGTTCCTTACGATGTCCCGAACAAGTGTCAAAACACAATGTGCCGATTTAATAATTCAAGATGGCTGCCCTGGTCTTTGTTTTGCTGGGACATTTTCGACTTCTTCTCAAAAACGACTGCACCAATTGCCTCCTGACCCGGTACAATTGATCCTTATGATGTCCCAAACAAGCGTTTTTACAATTATCACACACTTTCACACATAGAGAGACAAAACAAATGGACAAAGAGCAGAGAGAGAGAGAGAGAGAGAGAGAGAGAGAGAGAGAGAGAGAGAGAGAGAGAGAGAGAGAGAGAGAGAGAGAGAGAGAGATTTGAGACATTTATATTTGTTCGTTATATTATCGAACATCTACGTACAAGTAATTGAACAATTACGATGTCAACATTTTTGTTTTTATTATTCGTAGTGAACTCTACCGTATACTTCTGATACCAGCAGAAAGCTGCACGTATATTGAACGTGCTGGAATACAAATAAAAACAAGTGTTTACCCGTGTTTGATGTTTGTATTTGATTCCAGTTGTGCCCTGTCCGGATCCTCCGTATCTCGCCTATACATCTGTGTCGGGTACAGGATCAACCAGAACCTATACATGTGATACTGGGGCTATTCTATCATCGGGAAACGACCCTGCTACGTCAACATGTACAAATGGAGCCTGGTCCAGCCCAAACATCCAATGCACAAGTATGTTTACATGAAAGTCATCATAATGGGTTTTGAAATATTGACGGCATCACATTAAGGGTACTCAACAGAAAGCATTTGCCGAACATCCCCGTATGATAATGGATGCCAAATTGGATACAATAAACACTACCTTGGTGTCGATTCCGGGGTTCCTGGGGGAATTCATGATATAGGTCAGATGTCTGTTGAAACTGTTATATTTCTGTCTACTATACTTCCATTTTACATACTGGTAGTTAGGCTACGTAAATACATTTGAGATCTTCCAACGTCCGACTCATTTCATTTTACATCTTGTGGAATCCAAATGACGTTAATGTTTGCAATACTTGATAAAAATCGACCATACTAAAACATAACTTTCTTTCCAAATCAAGACGCAAATTCAATAATTACAAATTAAAACACTACGCATATGAGACAGGGACTGTTCAAACTTTAATCTTAGATCGTTTCCTCGTGAGATATGATAGATAATGTAGGTGAGATAAGGTTACTTAATTTTTTACACATGGCAAAAAGTAACCAAAAAAAGAATAAGTACAAACGAAAGATTTTTTTATTAACGAGTGTGATGACAAAGACAATTTAATATGAGTTCTTCTGGATTATCTCAATATAAAAATGAAACAATAAAGATTACTTGAAAAGTTACGATGTACAATCTTGGAGTATCAAAGATATTTTTGTCAAAAAAACCCAACTCATATTTGTTTATTGGTGTAACAATGCAGTCATCCAGCTAAGACCATTAACATGTTTAAACGTGGTCAATGCCTGACTGATTATCATATTTTAATATTATCACGGCAGTGTCTTAACTATATAGTCGTGGACATCTGCCATGTCATGGCATTGTACACGTCAACACAGTGAAATATTTTATGGAAGTCATGTAATCTAGAATATGCCACACTTTGAGAAGTTCTTTTTACACAACCAATACAATGTTCTATGTGACGTTTCAATGACTAGTACGATATGTACACTGTCACCGTAGTAGTAGAGGTGGTAATGTTGTGTGAAATAGACAACTCCTCTGGGTTTTGTTAACTGTCAGTTTTATTCACTCATTGTAAAACCAAAAGAACCCTGCAACAAGTACAAAGTACAAGCTACAGTCATAGATATAAAATAGACGTACATAATCATATTCAATAGTACATATGCAAGGGAAAGAACTCTTACACGATTACATAACTTTTGACCTTACAAATCTAGTATCAACGATAAGACAATACACATTACAATTACAACTTTTACGAAATACAATCAAACTGAAGATTTGACTCAACACAAAATTACTGGACAATCTACTAAATTCACAGTTAGCAGTCTAGCGACATACACCTTCTCACATTAATACTATATATATACTTTTACATAAAAAACACTATAGCATACCTGAGTGTGGCACAAGGCCTTGACTACAATCTATTTGCACGACGCCTTCTTTGATCATATACGATACGGATTACTGTAATTTAAATAAAAGACATCTAAATAAATTTATCGAAACTTAGTCAAATGAGCACAACGTAATAACGCCTCTTACCAAAAAGCAAAGTACATGACCTCCATTATTACGTTTTAATATAAAAAAATACATTAATCATATCTGATTTCTTATTAAAGGAATAACAAATCATCTATACTTAGATTAGATCCAAATAGAATTATGTCTCAAATAAAACACATAATACATATACGTTGGGTATTACACAAAGACAAAGAAACACTTACATTACATCTCTCCGTCCGTCACCTATGAGTTCTCAAAAGGTACTAGCGTAATTATTTTCCCACAAAGAAACACGCCCCAAAACTGACCACCCAGAACGAACCAATGAAAAAGCATACATAACTTGACGTAACACTACTGACCAATGAACAACTTTATGGTATACCAACGTATCAACATACGTAACGAGCAGAACACCACAATACACCTGTAGACATAACATCACAGCATAGAATACAACACGCGGACGCGGTAGTTAAATTACACGGAGTTTAAAATATACACGGACAGACGACGCGCTACGGACGGACTAAGTAAACAAACATACATAAAAGCAAATACATTAATCTATCCCTGTTACACCTTCATCAGACAAATGATCAATGAAGTGTATACACACAAAGGTGTAAAATGTGTACGAGTTGTCCATAAAATCGATGTCGATTTCGGCTACGCTGGAAACGTATGTACAATAGTTGTTATATATGTACCGGAATGACTCATTTCAGCTACACTTTGTTAGCACTTGGTCATAGATGAGCGAGAGTCTTTGAGCCCCCTCGTCTCGATTTAGAGCTGGCCCACTGAGGCATATCCAGATGGCTTCCTTTATTTGACGCTTGAACAGATTGCCCTCTCTGTCCAAAACTTTGGAGTTATCCCAGTCAATCACATGGTTTCTCTGGCATGGTCTGTGATTGCCGATTTATTTATCTTGGACTCCAACTGTTTTCTTTCAGATCTGGTGAATTTCCTACCTTCTTGGATTTCTGTATCTTTCCGGTGTTCACCAAGGCGGACCCCAAATCGTCTTCCAGTTTCTCCAATATACGATGCGTCGCAGTTTTTGCATCCGATTTTATATACGCATTCTGCGACGTTTTCTGTAGGTGTTTTAACCTTAGGATGTACTAGGATATTGCGAAGCGTCTTGTGGGGCTTCATGGCTGTTGCTATGCCATGACCGCGATATATCCTCTGGATGGTTTCGGTTATATCCTTTATATACGGGATAACCACTTGAACTTTGGTTTTGTTCTTATCCTTGATTGGCCTTTTCTTGTTCTTCTCCTTACTTTGACACTGTGTTTTACCCGTTTTAGGGCCCATTCCGGATATGCACATGTTCTCATTGCCCTAGCGATGTGATTCTGCTCTTGCGTTTTGTCCTGTTGTTCTGTGACTATTGTACCACATCTGTTGAGCGATGTGCTTATGACGCCTAACCTCTGGTGTAAAGGATGGTGAGATTTGAAGTTCAGGTATTGGTCCGTATGAGTCTTTTTTCTATAGACCAATACCTTCACGGATTCGTCTTCTTTCTTTATATAAGTAGAGTGTCTAGGAAGGGCATTGTGCCATTGGTTTCTTCCTCACATGTAAGATTGATGTTGTTAGTGGCATCTATAGGGTTGATATGTGTGGTCAAATCTTTCTGTGACCCCTTCTTGATTATCTCAAGTATGTCGTCAACATAACGTTTTCATAAACTAGACTTGTATTCAATTGGGGCAGTGGCTATTGCTTCTTACTCCAGATGTTCCATGAACAAATTGGCAACGATGGAAGACACTGGACTACCCATAGCAGTGCCGAAGCGTTGTTGATAGATGTTGTTCCGGATACTAAAATATGTTGTTGTGAGCACCAGCAAACCCATGATGTCCTGAATCTGAAGGTTTGTGTTTATGGACCAGGATCTGTTTAATTCTAAGCGTTTCCGAATGATTCTAAGTGCGTCGTCAATGGGTGTGTTAGTCAGGAGAGAGACAACATCATGTGAAATGAATTATTCGTCTTCCTGAATCATGATGGCAGACATAGCTTCAGCTGGATGTTTTGAATTCTTTACATGGTGTTTTGATTTACCTACAAGCGGTCCAAGAATGTCTGCTAATGATCTGGAAACATTGTAACCAATTGATCCAGTGTAGTCCACAATAGGCCTCAGTGGGTTTCCCTGCTTGTGGATCTTGGGTGTACAGTACATTCTAGGAGTGTTCCCTGCTGTGGGATACATATATCTGTATTGGCCCTCGGTAATCTTGCTCTCTTGTTACAAACGTTTCCAGCGTAGCCGAAATCGACATCGATTTTATGGACAACTCGTACACATTTTACACCTTTGTGTGTATACACTTCATTGATCATTTGTCTGATGAAGGTGTAACAGGGATAGATTAATGTATTTGCTTTTATGTATGTTTGTTTACTTAGTCCGTCCGTAGCGCGTCGTCTGTCCGTGTATATTTTAAACTCCGTGTAATTTAACTACCGCGTCCGCGTGTTGTATTCTATGCTGTGATGTTATGTCTACAGGTGTATTGTGGTGTTCTGCTCGTTACGTATGTTGATACGTTGGTATACCATAAAGTTGTTCATTGGTCAGTAGTGTTACGTCAAGTTATGTATGCTTTTTCATTGGTTCGTTCTGGGTGGTCAGTTTTGGGGCGTGTTTCTTTGTGGGAAAATAATTACGCTAGTACCTTTTGAGAACTCATAGGTGACGGACGGAGAGATGTAATGTAAGTGTTTCTTTGTCTTTGTGTAATACCCAACGTATATGTATTATGTGTTTTATTTGAGTGATAATTCTATTTGGATCTAATCTAAGTATAGATGATTTGTTATTCCTTTAATAAGAAATCAGATATGATTAATGTATTTTTTTATATTAAAAACGTTTCCAGCGTAGCCGAAATCGACATCGATTTTATGGACAACTCGTACACATTTTACACCTTTGTGTGCATACGCTTCATTGGTAATTTGTCTGATGAAGGTGACAGTGTACATATCGTACTAGTCATCGAAACGTCACGTAGAAAACTTTATTGGTTGTGTAAAAAGAACTTCTCATAATCCATAGTTACCAACCTGAAGAAAATGTTTAGAAATGCCACATTTTGTCTGTTCATCACCATTATTGTTTGGAAGAGAACAATAGCTGTAGTTCAAAGGTTAGATATAAATACATTTGTTACTACAAATTGAGGATTTGGTATGATATATGTACTCATCTAATTCAGTTGAAGTTTATATGTGAACCAGGATTCCTTTGACGTTATACTTAATTTGGAGTGCTTTCAGGTCGTCAATAGTTAAAAGAACGTATAACTACAAAAAAAGATATAGCAAATCGGTTTCTACATATCCTATCACATAATTTCTCGATATTGATTTTCAACTTCCAATAAAAAGAACGATTATAAAATAGAAACTTTAAGGTCAATGTCATTGTATCTTTTTCAAAACATATTATAAAATAGCTTCAAAGAATCAACAGATG
The DNA here is from genome assembly GCF_002113885.1 of Mizuhopecten yessoensis. Taxonomy (NCBI): domain Eukaryota; kingdom Metazoa; phylum Mollusca; class Bivalvia; order Pectinida; family Pectinidae; genus Mizuhopecten; species Mizuhopecten yessoensis. The sequence goes on from NW_018407971.1 coordinate 156,119, forward strand.
ACAAGAATTCCCATCTGCACCCTTTTGATGGAATCATACTGTATCCCTTATTTCTCTTCTAATACCAATTCTTATTTCACTGTTGTATTCAGAATGTAGCTCATACGCCAGCACGTACACCATGAGGACGGATAGGTTCTTCAACCCTCCAGTCTCCTTCACTCCTTCTATAAGCGGCGGAAGTGTCACTGCGGCCTACTGTGCAAACGCGTGTGATACCCGTTCGGACTTTGTCTGTGTGGCGTACTACTACAGGAAGAGTACCGGGTCGTACTGTGTTTTACGACCCATGCGAGTACACGATGACACTAACCACCAACAGTACGACAACGCCGACACCGCTTACGACGAGTACATACGAGACTGTGCATAAAATTTGCAATAGGTATAGATTAATTTTAATCATGTATCTAAGTACGAATTGAAAGTAGTGAATTAATTTTAATGTGTAATATTTCCATGCATTTATGCTTGGCAACAAACTGACACCAACATATGTTTATCAACCCGAGGCCTTTCTGAATCTTGTTTTATAAAAAGATACGATTTGGTTTCTAAGGTGATAAGTAATGCTGGTTTCACATCAGTAACGTAGAGTAGACTGCTATGTATACGTTGATCGTCTTCATGAATCGATTCGATAATTAATTTTAGTCCAAAATAACGTGATTAGTATCTGTTGTATATTTCTGCTGATGTAACAGTTAAAATTATAAATATCAAAGTGTACACTATGCTACAGAAATTATACAGGAAATATCATAAAGGAAATGCCTTCTAATGTAAATTTGATGCACCGGATGAGTAGTACTTTTAATCAAGTTTAGGGACACAATCGTAAGCTTCAGTTGCCATTTTGGATGCGCAACTGTAGAAAGAAAGGTTGCTGGAACACAAACATAATAAAAAAAACTACTGTGAATTTTCATTTGAATACGACGAAGCGTTTACGAGATTATATGTATCTTCGGACAATAATTGGGGAGAATCATGATAACAACACAGATACAGAACAATATCGAGAATGTGCCCCGACTTTGTCTGATAACAGTCTCACATACACGATGTAAATGTCGATGAAATATACTAATAGGTTAAATATATTTAAGAAACAGGCTATTTCGCACTAAAACAGAATACCTTGTAGTTTATCATGAAAACATGTACAAACTAATCAAGAATCACTTAAAACAAGTTCAAGTATGGCTCCGTATGAGATTAATTAGATGATCGTTCGTAATTTTTCTGAATCTGTGTGTTATATAACAATTATCGTTGTCGCCTGGTTAGTTAGAGGGATACATGCTTTATACATTGTTTAAGAAAGTTCAGAATAATTACATGATATATAGAGTGTTTGAACATAATTGAATCTCTGTGGGTTTGTGAGAGTTCGAATCTGAATTACTTGAACTGTGTGTGGGCGATTGTATGTGTGCGGGGGAGGGAATATGGATGTTACTGTGAGTCAGAATCAATTAAACGTGAAGTAAAATGGTTCTTGAATAACCCTTTATTGACGTCATCAAGGATTGGTGGAACAATGTATTAATGTCAGCATTTTATACTCCGCGTATAGTTCAAAACCATTTGCTTTTTATACTTACTAAACAAGCGCGAATTTTCGTAATAATTAGTGAATTATGAAACAGAATGGTCGTAGATCGTTGCACAGTATGTTTGAATTGTTCATATTAATATTGGACGTCTAGGTTTCGTTAAGTGATTGTCAGGTTATAAGTCGATTATGTGTATATTTTATTCTGAATAGGGTCCGTGACATATAATAAAGACCTCGTAACTATTGTCCTGGCTTACTTACAAAATTACAGTTCATAACAAACGATATGAAAATACCACTTCATGACGATAAACGCAAAAAAACACAATGACTGTCTACAATGAAATCGAAATAACTTTTCGTGCTTTTCCTTTTTCATGAATAAACCGCATAAAACCTAAAGAAACCTCTGTTGTTTTAAGATAATTTCAGAATGGCCCCTAAGACTTACACAATATGTTGGATCTCGGACCCAGAATAAACCTATTCGTATGTCTACATCCATGAACTGTCACATGTGCTAGCATCTCAGTCCGTGTCACCAGTTTATGAAGCTTTTGAACCAAATTCAGGTCACATATTGGTAAAAACATCTAATATTGAGGACAATAGCATGAATTGAAATGTTTCTGAGACCCTTCTGTACGATATAGTATGTTGATTATGCTTCTAATGAGACGGTGAACCTATGTCTACTTAGTTATAGCCATGTGAATCCCACCATGCCCATCCATTTCAAGTTCAGCTCCGATGGAACGAGGTTAGTTTACTTTCCGTTTCTGATATATTTTATCCATCAGTCCAGCTTGTTTCAACCTCACACTAACGAAAAGACATTAGTTGCTATGATTTATTTTGTAATCCGTCCATTTATCAATTATTGTGTATATTTTATTTTGAATGTTTTACCGTTATAGATGTGGAAAGGGCAAAATTAAGTGATTAACATATTATCTTTGAACCGCATCTCTTAGTTTATACCCATTTTTGGTTTGTAAAATAAGAGCCAAATTAAGCGATTTTTTCGTTGTTTGTGTGTGACTGTTTTTGTGTGTTTGAGTGGGGGAATTTCTGGCATGTAATAAGTTGAACATTTGAACTTAAACTGAAACATCAATTCTTTCATGATTTAAGGACCTCATTTGTGGTCGGATTGTGCATCGAATATCGCACTCGACTTTCAACTAGACGTCCGGGGTTCGATTCCGCGATCGGACGTGAAAAGTTACTGGGTTATCGGCCTGACCACTAGTGCATATCCGGGACATTCAGTTTCCTCCCACAGTAAGACCTTCCTAAACTTCATCCAGGCCAACAAGAGTGATTGCTAGAAGTTGAAAAAGGGGAAAAAAATGTTTCATAATTGTTGTGAAATAAAAAAACTAAAAATTATACCATAACATAAGACAAGAGATTTTTACATGAAAAGTTCCTTTTAAAAGTATTATCATAAATGTATTCTATAAAATACTAGTAATTTCCGGCGCATTATTAATGCATCCCTTTAAAGAAATCATCAATTTATGAGCCAAGGTCGTAACTATTCTGTGAGATATTATCAAGATTATTTATGTAGAATATGGGAAGGACATTTTTCCTAGGAAAGTGGGATGTATCCAAAAAACCGTTATAATTCTGATGGATAATCACAGTTTCAAAAATCACTTTTACGTCCCTCTATAAACCAACAGTAAGTCGGCATATTGAGTAAGTTCACATTTCGAGTATTTAGGTCGATGTTTGAGTTAAAAAGTCAAATTTGAATTTAGCACCTTGAAATTTCGAAATAGACTGGACAACTGAGTTTTTCACTTGGTCATTGACCATTTCAGTAGCTTGTAAGCATAGTCTGCTGTACTATTTATTTTCGGTTCGATGCTAGATTACTGTATATACTGTTATTTATTATTTGAGTTCAAACTGTATAATAATACTAATTGTCTATATTTACATTTGATGTGGCAAAGCCCTTCTATATTACAACTGAAGTACTACCAATAGCAGATTCATCTTATGAGAGTATAACTGAAGTTGGTCTTTGCACCTCCGAGCGACTTAACAGTGTCACTACCGAACCTATCGGTATCTTCTGCTTTGATCCCGAACACCAGCTGCCTGTCTCACGTGTCTGTGTGATCAACAAAACAATTTTACGCCTGGATTTTTCACCAATTCAACCTTTTCCGGTTGCACGATCAAAATCAACAACATGCCGGACTGCAAATATAACTCTGACCTGATTACTGCGGGCTTCCGTTGAGTGCGTGCAACGGATATAGGTCGCAATTCAATCGGAAAATGTTTTACGACACTTGATTGGTTACTTACAAAATTTTATTTGTTACTATTTTATGAATTGAGAATATGATATATATATATAAATTAAAAACAAATGAATCATTAACGAAAATTGCGGAGCCATTTCAATGTTGTATGGGAAATAGCGCGTGACGTCAGCTGTTATCTTTGTGCCGTTCTAGATATTGACCTGACCTGACGGTAGTAAGCGGGAAATTTGAAATTTGGAAAAGACATTTACTATTTTTTCCGAATTCTCATTACTGAAATATAAATATAAGCAATAAACTGCATAGATGTGGCAGACCAACTGGTATATCATGGTGCGCTAGCGCGCACCATTCAGTTTGTCTGTGACACATGTGGCAGTTATACCAGTTGGTCTGCCACATCTATGCAGTTTATTGCTTAAATAAACATATGTTCCTATAGGGAACGCAATAATATTTATGAACTTGTAAGTCACTCTTTTCCAAGCTTTCGGGCTTAGCCCTTCGTCAGGGATTAAATGTCACTGGACCTCTATGTCACATCCATCTTGACAAACATGTTGAGTAACTATGACGTTGATGTTGATGACGTCATAACACTGTTACCATGACGTCAACACAACACAATGAAGTCATCAAACCATGACCTCACAAATTGTGACGTCATCATCATCATTTGGTATTGATACCATTGGGGAAAGCAGTGTCAGTATATTACATTGACTTGTTAGTTGACATAAAGTATGAAGATAAACCTTTATGTGTTCTGTGGTCGTTATACACGTTCACAGTAATCATTGTTTCCTGTGAATCATGCTCAGTCACGCTGATCCTATCAAGATTAACCGTAATTATAGTGTTCACGGGTTATAACTTATTCATAGTTATTTATATCCAGACCTTAAATTATATTGCTATTAATCAGCAAATAGCATTCCTTTTTTGTCAAGTGACAACCATGAAGAAATTTATTAGTACGATGAGTTCAATTAGTGGCGTGTTTAGGAAGACTGCGTGACAACTTGTTTACTTTCCATCGATTCTATTGTGTTTCTCACTGTATCTGATTAACTTTGTAATTAGCATTTCCTTCCTAGTGCGAGGAGTGTATGCTATTGTGGCACGGCACGGCGTTCTTTGTCCGTCCATCGTCACGATTGTCCTCAAATAACTGTTTTCTAGAAAACACCTAAACCTGTATTAATTATATTTGACAGCTTTTTGAGTTGAAGAGAATCCTGTTTGTTGAAACCTACTATTTTGTCCAACGTGCAAAGGCATGCAGCTTCTGGTGTTAAAAACATGCCAAACTAAACTACCTTGACTTACAATGACACAAGGATTCAACATATAGCGCAATATCTCACATGGTACAGAAACCATCCTGATATTCTACATATCGCGGAAACAAGACGAAAATAGATTATAAATTATACAGCATAAATAATGCACAGACATGTGGATGTCATATGTACACCGTTGAGTGATGAACACTCTCTCAATTTTAAAAGACATATTTCAATCTGTTACACTTACCGAATCATGGATCCAACCAACATATACTTTATAAGCCTATGATCGTTAAAAATATATGTATGACGTATACAATATAGAATTTTAGTAAAAGTTACGTTTAAATGAGAATATTTTAATAGTTGTTCGTAGCGAAAGAAATGAAATCTTAAATAAGAGCATGTTGCAGTTTTCTGTCGGATGTGATTATTTTCATCATTGCTATCTTTTCGTATTTCGTTTGTTTTTGCAGGACCACATGCCGTATTTTTTGGCGTATTTCCCGCGAGCTGTGCATTTTTTTTTACCTAGAAAAATGCCCACTTCGGGCTATCTGATGCAATGTAACGAAATTGTTTCAAAAATCCATACAAAGTTCGGGCTAAACGATATCTTTCAAATACAAGAACTCATACACCTTCAAATATATAAACGCAAACGCAGCGACATCATACTAATTCCCAAGTTTCATACATGAAATATTTAAGGAATGATTTTTATTTTTTTCAACATTTATGAGGTCATAACAACAATGGGCTTATGGACATATTGAATGAATCGCGTTAGCGATTCATGTAAAATATGTCCAAAAACCCATTGTTGTATGACCTCATAAATGTTGAAAAAATAGATATCATTCCTTATATTTACATTGACGAATCCTTTCAGTGGATCGATATAACAACGAATAAAACAAATAAACAGGTTTGTTCCTGCTTATACACGGGTGCAACGCAGTGGCGAGAACAGTGTTTTTTCGCGGGGAAATGTGACACTATCGTGAGAGATCTTAGCAACCGTCAACAGCAATAACACAACAAAATGTAGTTCCATATTCAATGTTTATTTGTAGCACAGGACACGTGAATACGTGGATATTTTTATAAAGCACAGTTCAATAATATTTTAAGATGTAAGAATTAAGCATTTAGGTCGGTCGTTCCGAGTGAGTAGTTTTTGTAGTGTACTACTACGCAGTGTTATCAGGTTACTATCAGTTCCCACGTGCTGAGATTCTATGAACACCTGTGTTATGCATTTATGAATGAATTTTTGTCAATTGGTCTAAGCATACAGAATGTAAATATTTATTCATATTACCGGTACTGTCTTAAAACGCCCATTGGGAGTACTTCGTGGAAGTCCAGAAATCGCAACGGCTGTTTATATCAGAATCATGACTTGCACTATAGGTACAGCAACGATATATTAACTAGGTAAGAACAGGTGAGAACTCCATGTACCTGACTTTGGAAGTGAATCTGGTATTCATTGCATATAATAGTTTTCATGAAGTAGATAAACAGCGGGCAAGCTAACGGGGTGGGTAATCTACCTGGGTGGACAATGTGCAGACTTAGTTTCCTACACATGATATTTCAGTGGTGGAGGTAATATAATGGAGCGGGCAATACACAAGAAACTTGAAATTTGACACTTTGAAATGCATTGTGATAGTAATGTGATGAAATGATAGTCTTTGATTTTAATATTCCATCATTGTTTAATTGAAGTTATATGACTTTATAGCCGTACGATTTTATTCATGAATAAAAAGCGTTATTAACAATGCAGTAGCACTGTCTTGTTATTTGTATCTACAAAACACAGTCTATTTATACTCACCAATAGGGGAAAGTCGGGTAACTTCGATCACTTTAGGTTTCATTTCGTGCTGGATGATCAATTGACTGTTGTTGGTCCCCTATTCGGTAATGTTCGTATTGAAACGTTTCAAAATTCACAAAATTGAACATTTTGGTTGTCTCCCTTGTTAATTTACGGCTTTGAAGGGAGTGGGGCATAGGCGTGCAAAATAGCAAGTGATCAAAGTTACCCGACTTCCCCATATATGTAAATATATATGTATTTGTATTCCATCCTTCAAAGGCTACCGATATTAACATAACACTCACAAAGGTGATTGTAACTATAACACTTGGTAATATATACAGTATGTAACACACACAGGTGATTGTAACTATAACGCTTGGTAATATATACAGTATGTAACACACAAAGGTGATTGTAACTATAACACTTGGTAATAAATACAGTGTGTAACACACAAAGGTGATTGTAACTATAACACTTGGTAATATATACAGTATGTAACACACACAGGTGATTGTAACTATAACGCTTGGTAATATATACAGTATGTAACACACAAAGGTGATTGTAACTATAACACTTGGTAATAAATACAGTGTGTAACACACAAAGGTGATTGTAACTATAACACTTGGTAATATATACAGTATGTAACACACACAGGTGATTGTAACTATAACGCTTGGTAATATATACAGTATGTAACACACAAAGGTGATTGTAACTATAACACTTGGTAATAAATACAGTGTGTAACACACAAAGGTGATTGTAACTATAACACTTGGTAATATATACAGTATGTAACACACACAGGTGATTGTAACTATAACGCTTGGTAATATATACAGTATGTAACACACAAAGGTGATTGTAACTATAACACTTGGTAATAAATACAGTGTGTAACACACAAAGGTGATTGTAACTATAACACTTGGTAATATATACAGTATGTAACACACACAGGTGATTGTAACTATAACGCTTGGTAATATATACAGTATGTAACACACAAAGGTGATTGTAACTATAACACTTGGTAATAAATACAGTGTGTAACACACAAAGGTGATTGTAACTATAACACTTGGTAATATATACAGTATGTAACACACACAGGTGATTGTAACTATAACGCTTGGTAATATATACAGTATGTAACACACAAAGGTGATTGTAACTATAACACTTGGTAATAAATACAGTGTGTAACACACAAAGGTGATTGTAACTATAACACTTGGTAATATATACAGTATGTAACACACACAGGTGATTGTAACTATAACGCTTGGTAATATATACAGTATGTAACACACAAAGGTGATTGTAACTATAACACTTGGTAATAAATACAGTGTGTAACACACAAAGGTGATTGTAACTATAACACTTGGTAATATATACAGTATGTAACACACACAGGTGATTGTAACTATAACGCTTGGTAATATATACAGTATGTAACACACAAAGGTGATTGTAACTATAACACTTGGTAATAAATACAGTGTGTAACACACAAAGGTGATTGTAACTATAACACTTGGTAATATATACAGTATGTAACACACACAGGTGATTGTAACTATAACGCTTGGTAATATATACAGTATGTAACACACAAAGGTGATTGTAACTATAACACTTGGTAATAAATACAGTGTGTAACACACAAAGGTGATTGTTACTTTAACACTTGGTAATAGATACAGTATGTAACACTCACAAAGGTGATTGTAACTATAACACTTGGTAATAGATACAGTGTGTAACACACAAATGTGATTGTTACTATAACACTTGGTAATAGATACAGTGTGACAAAAATGAATGACACTGCGACAGGTTTCGTTTTTTTCTGGGACTCGTCGGTATCCTAATCGGTATCATTTACACTTGAAATATCAATTCAACTCTAAGTGCCTGACATTAGTTTGTGGTTGAGTTTGGACGCCATTTTTGTGGGCTCAATATGGGGTAACGCATTTAAATTCAAATGATACAGTGGATAGCTATACATCAAAAGCTGAAGTGGCTGTGATTGTTTGAGTTGTGACGTTGAGGACGTACACACACCAAACAGTCACTATTAGAGAACGGTGTTTACACATTTGATTACTTTGTATGAAGTATATATATTGCAGTGCGGGTATAAACTGTTTTGGCCATACGACTGCATTTATGAAAATAGACGAAATATTATACAGCTTCAACATACAAAAGCAAAAATTCTCACACTGAAACATACCAGAACAAATTGCACTCAGAGAATACAAACCGAGACAGAATACACTCGAGGCACCAATATACACCAAATGTCAAGCAAAATCACTATCTAATCGGGCAAGCTATTGATGAACAATAAATGACACTTGTCATGGTATCTCTTTTTGTCAAGGATCAATACTTAAGCTTAGACACAATAGCTGATTTTGGTATCTGCCCTCAGGCGTTTACGTGTATTACTATTACTTATTAATAGCTAACGCGTTCCACGCCACCATCAAATTCACAGCGGATATCTCAACGGAGAGCAACACATTTTTGGACACCAGTTCCACTCTGATTGATGGTAAGATTAGTACGGACCTCCACTGTAAACCTACTAACACACACCAGTATCTCCTCCCATCCAGTTGTCACTCCTCACACACCACGAGAAGCATACCATACTCCCAAGCTCTGCGCATCAGGCGTATTATTTCGGACGACATCATCTTTGAAAGCAGATGTTCAGAGTTAAAGTCCCATCTTCTTGGCAGAGGATACAAATCTACTTTGATAGATCGGGAAATAGACAAAGTGAGGGTACTGGACAGGGCAAGTCTTCTTGTATACAAAGTCAGACCCCATACACAAAGGGTACCTTGTGTAGTCATGTTCCACCCAAACATGCCGCCACTTCCTTCTATCTTGAAAAAGCACTGGCGCATCATCGAATCTTCAGCGAAACTCAGGCAGATTTTTCCAGAGTCTCCTATACTGGCATATCCTAGACCTAAACATATTAGAGATCTTGTGGTAAGAAGCAAGCTACCTACACCTAACCCTGCTGCGGCGAAAGGCTCTTTCAATACCTGTAACAAGAAGGTGTGCAAACTGTGTCCATACACGCGCTCCACAGATACATTTCAATGTGCAATCAACGGCAAAGTGTATCACATACTACAAACGCTGACATGCACATCAGTCAATGTGGTGTACCTTATTACCTGCAATAAATGCAAGTTACAGTACGTGGGCGAGACCTGCACCCAGCTCAATGTCAGGATCAACAACCACCGCTACTCCATCAAGCAGAACAAACCAGACTTCCCTGTGGCAAGGCATTTTAATATGCCTAGCCATAGTTGGAAAGACATGCAGGTTGTTGCCATAGATCATTGTCCTACATGGGATGAAACGAGACGACGTACGAGAGAACGGTTTTTGATCACCAATCTACAAACCCGCTACCCTTGAGGTATGAACGAACGATAGGCTGTTGCCATCCGCTCGTTTTCCTTCCAGGGGGCATTTGACCTAATGATTCATTACTGCACAGTTGGTCTGCTATCTCGCCTGCCTGCTGCTTCATGTCAGTGTGTGTGACCAACAGCCGTTGTCAGATTTATTTTGCAGATTATACAGTATCTTAGCCATTTTATCTATTTATTCCTCCTGCACTCACTTATTTGATAATTACATGCATAGTTCCTGCAAACCAATAGAGGCACATGCATTATTCGTGCAAACCAAAAGAGGCGACTAAGTGGGACCCCCTGTTGTGACTTAGATCCATCGCAGTATTGAGAGGCGACTAATGAGACTCACTTTATATGACAGTGCATCTTGCGCAAGAATAGGTCCTCTACATCAGCGTTTCATGTCCGCGATGCTCTCAGCTTAATTGCTGCCTTCGGCTGTCTTTAGCCGAGGGGACTATTGGTTTTATATAATAGCTATATTTTCAATTATAGTATATCAATTCTATCTTCTTGTAATATGATGTATATGTACATGTAACTGTTCCGTTTCACTGTGTCTTGAAAAAGGAGCGGATCGCTCCGAAAATTTAACAACCTAAACTTGTCCACACTGTTGGAATTACTTCTTTGCCCCATATTACTTATTAGATGTAGAGAGAGGGATGTGCCGTTGAATTAGAAATAAGGTTTTCCATGTTCCACCTATTTGCGCCCTTTTGTTTTAACACTGGTAATCTTACTATGAACCAATCGGCGGTTGAGATTCACATTCCTCTTTAGCAGATTTCTTAATTTATTTAATATATAGCATGCATATTAATAGCTGTTTTCCTATCAACCATTTTTCATATACTTATATAACACTGTTAAAGTTTGCCGCTGCTACATGTTTGTCAAAATATTTGTATAAAACAATGGTATCTTCTAATTAAACTGAAAAGCATTTGCTCACGATAGTTTGATAAATGTATATCTTGTAGGTCTCTATATTCCTGGCTGCAGTCTATTGAAGGATACCACATACAGATATAGGTGATCCCACATCTTAATCAGAGGACTGTTACAGTAAAACACCAGGTTTACGTTACAGAATTCCTGTCAATGATACTCAAATACAATGATAATTTTACTCTAGAAAAGAGTAACCTACAGAATGAATGATGGCAATGCATCAAACATGCTGGATACAGAGTGTATACGTACATATATATATTGGATACGGAACAAAATAGATACAAATTATAGCCTATTGGTGAGAAAGTCGTGAAAAGTAATAACATTTATTTTTGAAAAATCACGTCTTACATACATTATTTATGACACGCCCTACATATCCCATCAAATAAATGTACCAAAGTGTCTATGAAACAATGACACACAGTTATAAGGTGGTGTTGAACACAAGTAAACCCTGTCAGTAGAGGTTGATTTTACCAATGGGATTTCTTAAGATACAAACATCCCATATACCGATTTTATATACACTATAAATTATGAATGTAATATCAAATTTGATTGAATGATACTTCGCTACCTGTAGTTCCATCTATAAATATATTTATGTTCTATAATAATAAAACGTATACTATATTTGTTTGTATAAGGAAATTAAGAGCATATACTATGCCTCCTACCCGGTCTTTTTCTTTATTGAATAAAATATTTATATAATCAAAACACCAAGTGTGGTAATGATGTTGTTAAAGTGTCTAGTAGACAATTTGATGTTAAGTGCTTTCCCATGTTTGTGTTCCCTCGAATTAAGGCCTGTCGAGTTCATCGTGTGATTTATGTTTTTCTTTATTTTGCAGTGTCATCGGGATGTGCGAACAGTATGATAATTGGCAGTGAACATGTGTCTCGGCATGGAGATACGTCGGTATCGTCTGCCACATAGCCCACGGTTAATTGAAATATTTCTGTTATATTTCATCGATTTCTGTAAACAAACGGGCTTCCAAAACTTAGATCAATTTTCTATTGAAACAGAAATATATATTGATAGAGTAGTTATTAAAACATGGCAAGATAACCGAGAGATAATTGATTAAAACGTGTGGAATTTTTTTCTATACCTAATGACATTGGATTTACGTACATTTATTTTACCAGGAACGAAGATATTTACGTAGAAATATGTAAATTCGATCAACATGAGAATATGCTGTAAATTATTGACAGCTATTGACTTCGTTACGTTAGGGGCCAACATAAAAGCTGATTATAAAAACCTGTTGCCTTTGCTACATTTTCTATTGCTGGCAGCTAACTATGAGGCTCAGGTTTTATTTCAGAGAGTGAAAGTCCTTGCAACAATTTTGTTGTATTGTTTGGTAGAAAGGTGACAACGTTGGCATACTGTAGATAAAAATCATGATATACAGGTGTACTGTATCATGATAGGCAGCTTCTGTTGATCTGGGGAATATCTTGGTAAAAACATCTTTGGTCGGTATCTAGTTGGTGTATTTTAGGGTTTTGAGACAGAACAGAGATGATTACATTAGGAACTTTTCCATTCTAAATTAAAATATTTTTTGAACTTCAAGATTTTTAAGGTATAATAAAATGTTGGAACTGCAGGGATGCAGAGATAGTCCCCATTGAAGAACAGATACTATGTCGATGTAGCTTTTCACCAAATTCAACAAGTAAATAATCAACCGCAAATGATGCGATAGAAATACAAAGCAAGAAAACACGTATTAAACATTTAATCAATCAACGCAGAAAAGCAAAACAGGGTAAACCTGTTCAGAGCACCATATGGACTTTCGTCAACTAGGGCATAAAAGTTTTATAGAGATATAAACGATGAAAATCTATGTTTAAAGTGTTCCAAAAAAAGTAGAATGTAATATTAAATTTATAATAAAAAAATAGTGTTTCTGTAAAACACTTTATAACATAACAATTTACATGTATGATATATTTTAATATCTTTATTCTTAAGCAAGTATTTTTGTTTTAGGCGTGCCAGAATAAATTCCACCTACAAGGCTACTATCAACATTGGGGACTGACAGTCCAGAGAGTTCAATAACCTTGTGCCGTAAAACATTTACCAGAGCACTAAAATTACCGATAAGGAACACATATCAATTATTAAGTAAGTGACCAATGACCATGCGGACAATAATTATAATCTTCCAAAACAAATCACCGAAGTGTTAACACAACCGTTATTCGTCCTCAAGATCGATAAAGTAAGAGCAAATAATGCACAAAGGACAGATTACCAAAGAAACCCTTTAAAGAAATTCCAGCAAAAAAACGTAGAGTGTTGTGGAAAGACAAGTGTCTACTGTTTCATTGACGATATCCGCCATGTGAATTTAGCTAGAAATACTTATAGAAACTTCGTAATATCGCGTCATAGGTGAGACCCGCACGTGACAGCACAACTACAAGGCAAACTAGTGATGGTAATAAAACATGTTTTCATTTTTAAATGAATGCTTGTCCATAGCATTCAACGACCTTAATCTCCCGATTGTACTGCGAGTTTGTCTGTCAGCAATCGACATCTATCATGGAAATAGTGATATTTCGATTCTTTTCAAGTTCCGAAAAGTATAGACAACCGACGTAGTCAATAACTGTTTTTCATTATCTAAAGACTGCATATCGTCGATATATCGATTAAATCCAGGCACATATAAAAAATAAGTCAGCCAAGAGAGGGACACAGTTTGTCCCATTGGGCACATGTATGCAAGCAGTTCATTCCATTCAGATGTTATCAACCAGGCATTCGGTCACATTTGTTTTTATTTTACGCTCCACAATGTTTAGCAACCATATATTTTGATCGCTCTTCACCATTCCTGGAAAACGATCTATTCTAAGAAGATAATTTTACGAAGAGAATTAAAGCGTCCCTACAGATTGGTTTGATAAATATTCCTGTAAAGGGTAGGCAATTCAAGTGTTATGTTAAGAAAGGTCCAAACTGATGATATTTTTTTCCAAAATTCATATTCCGTTATTCTAGATCTGAATATACAGTCTCATAATACAAATGTAACGCTGTTTTAATTATACTCATACTAGTAACGAGTAATGTGTATAATGGCTTCATTCACAAACGTGCATAACTAACAGAGCAATCGATAAAACATTGTTTATGTAAATTTCTGAAATTAGTTTGTTGCAATAGCTTGCTATTTCAGTTATTAAATTATCTTTATTATTAAACAGTTAATACAGAATAACTTGAATTTTATCTTATATTTAGTATATATAGATGTATTAGGTTTTTTTAAGGTCACTACTTGAAATTCTTATAAATAGTTTGATATACGTAACAACATCAGTTTACCAAGCCTAAGGTTATGCGTGTTATCGTTTTCAAACATGCGGTGTTGTTTTCGATCTATGGAGCATAATCTGTGTAGCAAGGGTGACAACTCAAATATAAAGTAGCTACTGTTGTATCACTTATCAAACTGAACATGATCCATATGTTATCATGAATGGCAAATCAGCCTATTGATGAAACATATATATTCTATTGTGTATCAATATATAGAAAATATTTCATATAGCATGACCCAATATCTAATTAATTAAATCATATTGAATGACACATAGCTACTAGCCTATTGAAGCACACACATGTTACACTGAACTATATACAAGAAGTATTGAGTACCTCATATGCTCTGTTAATAACGTAAATATGATATTGAATAATATAATTCTACACACACACAAGTGAAAATGAATCATGCACACGTAGTATTGAATTACATATATGAATATATATGATATTGAATATCGCAGGATATATAACAAATTATCTAATTGCACAATAAAAAAAATGTCAAAATTCATGATTGTTTATAGCAAATAAATCATATTTCATAACAAATTAACTATATAACATGACAAAATATTATATTCAATTACAGAAACGATATGTTTTATATAGATTAGCCCTTTCTAGCCAGAAGTATTCTGTTGTAGTATTGCCTTGAAGAGTACAAAGCCCGAGCCGTGAGGGATGGTACTATATCTCCGTAGACAAAAGTCCAAGCGGATTGTTCCTGAGGTAAAGGAAAAAAAGGATTTGTGAACATTGCATGACTATCAACCTATGCAATCCTGATTCTTTGGATATACCTCTCTCACATCCCTTCTGACATTGGCATATTATTAAAGTCAGCCAAGGAACTGTTAAAACCAGTTATTTAGATCAAGGCCAAATTGTCATTTTCTGCTCTCCTATATCAGCACTTTCCCACAGGAAAACGTTTACTGGACAACACACCACTTAGTTCCTTAAACAACAACGACAATTAAATCAATCAAACAGAAAAGGTTCAAGCATGTGACGAGTCTATGGACTTTCTCCATGCATGGCCGACTCACTGATAAACTGTAGTTTATTCTAATGAAACTATAACAAATGATTTAATTTTAACTTCGCCCTTGAATTGCATTACTGTACCTTAACTTAAGTCATTTCAAATAACTGAAATGTGTGATTGTGCTTGCTTAACCCAAAATGAGTGCATTATACAGAAGTTTTAGATGTTAGTTTTCGATAAATTCTTTCAAAATGTGTTATATTTTAGAACATAATCCTTACGAGTTCAATCTATTTCAAACACTGCAAAATTAAGTAAAATTTAGCACCGTAAATACAGTGGCAAATATACACAACGTTAACACGCGAGGAAACATTATATCGTAAGTACGAACTTAACCAAAGCACTCTGAGCAATTATATACCAAAGAGAAAGAACACAAACAAAACCACATCGTCTATACACAGTGACAAAATTTAACTTAGTATCAATATAAATAGAGACTATATACACAACAGGAACAATTTACATAGATAAATGTACCACTTCATCAATAAATAGGAAACAAGTACGCTACAGTTTCATTAAATAATATGAAAATACCACATCATAAAAAGAGAGACTACATAAACTACAGGAACTATACATAAGGATAAAATATACAACAGCATTAATTACTGATGGAAAGATATACCACACAACCAATTATTTGCCCTTTAGATAGCACGAAGCACTACCATAGGTGTCATCCAGTACTCTTACATTGCCATAATCTTCATCGAAGATGCCCCCTTGTAAACGATACATTTATCAATAGTTTCGTATAGATATCCATTTATAAGCCATCCCATAATGGTTGTCCAAAAATCCCCTTACAAACAATACCGTAAACTACGTCCATATATCTCTTTCAAAACGTTACCATATCTCTAGTCGAAACGTAACCAAAGAGGTATCATCCAAACATTCCAACTCATGTTACAAACATTTGTATATGGACATGACTGAGTCGACAGTCAAAAGTTTAACATTGCTCACCAAATAATTATTTAGGCATTGAACAGCTTTCTGTCTTTTAGTCTTACATAAAACGGTGAATAGTATTGAATCATACATGGTCAAGACGGTCAACATTGTCAACATGGTCAACATGGTAAACATGGTCAACATTGTCAACATTGTAAACATGGTAAACATGGTAAACATGGTAAACATGGTCAAAAATATATAACTATCAACATGGTCAACATCGTCAACTTGGTCAACACGGTCAACATGGTCAAAAATATATAACTATCAACATGGTCAACATCGTCAACTTAGTCAACACGGTCAACATGGTCAATATGGTAAACATGGGCAAAAGTATATAACTATCAACATGAACATCATGGTAAACACTGTCAACTTGGTCAACACGGTCAACATGGTCAACGCGGTCAACATGGTCAAAAATATATAACTATAACCTTGATCAACATGGTCAACATGGTCAACATGGTCAACATTATATAACTATCAACATGGTCAACATCGTCAACTTGGTCAACACGGTCAACATGGTCAATATGGTAAACATGGTCAAAAGTATATAACTATCAACATGAACATCATGGTCAACATTGTCAACTTGGTGAACACGGTCAACATGGTCAACACTGTCAACTTGGTCAACACGGTCAACATGGTCAACGCGGTCAACATGGTCAAAAATATATAACTATAACCTTGGTCAACATGGTCAACATGGTCAACATGGTCAACATTATATAACTATCAACATGGTCAACACGGTCAATATGGTCAACGTGGTCAACATGGTCAACATGGTCAACATGGTCAAAATTAAATTACTATCAACATGGCAACATGGTCAACATGGTCAACATGGTCAAAAGTATATTACTATCGACATGTACAACATGGTCAACCCGGTCAACCCGGTCAACACGGTCAACACGGTCAACACGGTCAACATTGTCAACACGGTCAGCACGGTCAACATTGTCAACACGGTCATCATGGTCAAAATGGTCAACACGGTCAGCATGGTCAACACGATCAACATGGTCAACCTGGTCAGCATGGTCAACATGGTCAGCATGGTCAACATGGTCAGCATGGTCAACATGGTCAACATGGTCAACACGGTCAACACGGTCAACATTGTCAACACGGTCAGCACGGTCAACATTGTCAACACGGTCAGCACGGTCAACATTGTCAACACGGTCAGCATGGTCAACATGGCCAACATGGTCAACATGGCCAAAAGTATATTACTATCGACATGTACAACATGGTCAACATGGTCAACAGGGTCAACATGGTCAACATGGTCAACACGGTCAACATGTACAACACGGTCAACATTGTCAACACGGTCAGCATGGTCAAAATGGTCAACACGGTCAGCATGGTCAACACGATCAACATGGTCAACATGGTCAGCATGGTCAACATGGTCAGCATGGTCAACATGGTCAACATGGTCAAAAGTATATTACTATCAACATGGTCAACATGGAACATGGTCAACATGGTCAAAAGTATATTACTATCAACACGGTCAACATGGTCAACATGGTCATCATGGTCAACATGGTCAGCATGGTCAACATGGTCAACATGGTCGACATGGTCAAAAGTATATTACTATCGACATGTACAACATGTTCAACACGGTCAGCATGGTCAACACGATCAACACGGTCAACATGGTCAGCATGGTCAACATGGTCAACATGGTCGACATGGTCAAAAGTATATTACTATCGACATGTACAACATGTTCAACACGGTCAAGATGGTCAACACGGTCAACACGGTCAACATGGTCAACACGGTCAGCATAGTCAACATTGTCAACATGGTCAACACGGTCATCATGGTCATCATGGTCAACATGGTCAAAATGGTCAACACGGTCAACAGTCAAAAGAATATTACTATCAACATGGTCAACACGGTCAACACGGTCAACATGGTCACACGGTCAGCATGGTCAACATTGTCAACATGGTCAACATGGTCAAAAGTATATTACTATCAACATGGTCAACATGGAACATGGTCAACATGGTCAAAAGTATATTACTATCGACATGTACAACATGGTCAACCCGGTCAACATGGTCAACACGGTCAGCATGGTCAACATGGCCAACATGGTCAACATGGTCAAAATGGTCAACACGGTCAACAGTCAAAAGTATATTACTATCAACATGGTCACCATGGTCAACATGGTCAACATGGTCAAAATGGTCAACACGTTCAACATAGTCAAAAGTATATTACTATCAATATGGTCAACATGGTCAACATGGCCAACATGGTCAACATGGCCAAAAGTATATTACTATCGACATGTACATGGTCAACATGGTCAACATGGTCAAAAGGATATTACTATCAATATGGTCAACAAGGTCAATAAGGTCAACATGGTCAACCCGGTCAACATGGTCAACACGGTCAGCATGGTCAAAATGGTCAACATGGTTAACATGGTCAACATGGCCAAAATGGTCAACATGGTAAACACGGTCATCAAAGTCATCATGGTCAACATGTTCAACATGGTCAACATGGTCAACACGGTCAACATGTACAACACGGTCAACATTGTCAACACGGTCAGCATGGTCAACATGGTCAACATGGTCGACATGGTCAAAAGTATATTACTATCGACATGTACAACATGGTCAACCCGGTCAACATGGTCAACACGGTCAGCATAGGCAACATTGTCAACATGGTCAACACGGTCATCATGGTCATCATGGTCAACATGGTCAAAATGGTCAACACGTTCAACATAGTCAAAAGTATATTACTATCAACATGTACGTATATTACTATCAACATGGTCAACATGGAACATGGTCAACATGGTCAAAAGTATATTACTATCGACATGTACAACATGTTCAACACGGTCAAGATGGTCAACACGGTCAACACGGATGGTCTGGTCAACATTGTCAACATGGTCAACATGGTCAAAAGTATATTACTATCAACATGGTCAACATGGTCAACACGGTCAACACGGTCAACACGGTAAGCACGGTCAACACGGTCAACATTGTCAACACGGTCAGCATGGTCAACATGGTCAACATGGTCAAAAGAATATTACTATCGACATGTACAACATGTTCAACACGGTCAAGATGGTCAACACGGTCAACACGGGCAGCATGGTCAACATTGTCAACACGGTCAACACGGTCAGCATGGTCAACATTGTCAACATGGTCAACATGGTCAAAATGGTCAAAATGGTCAACACGGTCAATATGGTCAACATGGTCAACATGGCCAACATGGTCAAAAGTACACTACTATCAACATGTACAACATGCTCAATACGGTCAACATGGTCAACACGGTCAACACGGTCAACACGGTCAACACGGTCAGGATGGTCAACACTGTCAACATGGTCAACATGGTCAACATGGTCAACATGGTCAACATGGTCAACATGGTCAAAATGGTCAACACGGTCAACATAGTCAAAAGTATATTACTATCAACATGGTCAACATGGTCAACATGGTCAACATGGTCAACATGGTCAACATGGTCAACATGGTCAACATGGTCAACATGGTCAACATGGTCAACATGGTCAACATGGTCAACATGGTCAAAATGGTCAACATGGTCAACATAGTCAAAAGTATATTACTATCAACATGGTCAACCTGGTCAACATGGTCAACACGTTCAACATGGTCAACACGGTCAACATGTTCAGCATGGTCAACATGGTCAACATGGTCAAAATGGTCAACATGGTCAAAATGGTCAAAATGGTCAACACGGTCAATATGGTCAACATGATCAACATGACCAACATGGTCAAAAGTATATTACTATCAACATGTACAACATGGTCAATACAGTCAACATGGTCAACACGGTCAACACGGTCAACACGGTCAACATGGTCAACATGGTCAAAAGTATATTACTATCAACATGGTCAACACGGTCAATACGGTCAACATGGTCAACCCGGTCAACATGGTCAACACGGTCAGCATAGTCAACATTGTCAACATGGTCAACACGGTCATCATGGTCAACATGGTCAACATGGTCAAAATGGTCAATACGGTCAACATAGTCAAAAGTATATTACTGTCAACATGGTCAACATGGTCAACATGGTCAACATGGTCAACATGGTCAACATGGTCAACATGGTCAACATGGTCAACATGGTCAACATGGTCAACATGGTCAACATGGTCAACATGGTCAACATGGTCAACATGGTCAACATGGTCAACATGGTCAACATGGTCAACATGGTCAACATGGTCAACATGGTCAACATGGTCAACATGGTCAACATGGTCAACATGGTCAACATGGTCAACATGGTCAACATGGTCAACATGGTCAACATGGTCAAAATGGTCAACATGGTCAACATAGTCAAAAGTATATTACTATCAACATGGTCAACATGGTCAACACGGTCAACATAGTCAAAAGTATATTACTGTCAACATGGTCAACATGGTCAACATGGTCAACATGGTCAACATGGTCAACATGGTCAACATGGTCAAAAGTATATTACTATCAACATGGTCAACCTGGTCAACATGGTCAACACGGTCAACATGGTCAACCCGGTCATCATGGTCAACATGGTCAACATGGTCAAAATGGTCAACATGGTCAAAAGTATATTACTATCAACATGGTCAACATGGTCAACATGGTCAACATGGTCAACACGGTCAACACGGTCAACACGGTCAACACGGTCAACATTGTCAACACGGTCAGCATGGTCAACATGGTCAACATGGTCAAAAGTATATTACTATCGACAGGTACAACATGTTCAACACGGTCAAGATGGTCAACACGGTCAACACGGTCAGCATGTTCAACATTGTCAACACGGTCAACACGGTCAGCATGGTCAACATTGTCAACATGGTCAACATGGTCAACATGGTCAAAATGGTCAACACGGTCAACATAGTTAAAAGTATATTACTATCAACATGGTCAACCGGGTCAACACGGTCAACACGGTCAACACTGTCAACACGGTCAACACGGTCAACATGATCAACATGGTCAAAAGTATATTACTATCGACATGTACAACATGGTCAACCCGGTCAACATGGTCAACACGGTCAACATGGTCAACATGGTCAAAAGTATATTACTATCGACATATACAACATGGTCAACATGGTCAGCATGGTCAACATGGTCAACATGGTCAAAATGGTCAAAATGGTCAACACGGTCAATATGGTCAACATGGTCAACATGGCCAACATGGTCAAAAGTATACTACTATCAACATGTACAACATGGTCAATACGGTCAACATGGTCAACACGGTCAACACGGTCAACATTGTCAACATGGTCAGCATGGTCAAAATGGTCAACATGGTCAACATAGTCAAAAGTATATTACTATCAACATGGTCAACCTGGTCAACATGGTCAACACGTTCAACATGGTCAACACGGTCAACATGTTCAGCATGGTCAACATGGTCAACATGGTCAAAATGGTCAACATGGTCAAAATGGTCAAAATGGTCAACACGGTCAATATGGTCAACATGGTCAACATGACCAACATGGTCAAAAGTATATTACTATAAACATGTACAACATGGTCAATACGGTCAACATGGTCAACACGGTCAACACGGTCAACATTGTCAACACGGTCAGCATGGTCAAAATGGTCAACATGGTTAACATGGTCAACATGGTCAACATGGTTAACATGGTCAACATGGCCAAAATGGTCAACATGGTAAACACGGTCATCAAAGTCATCATGGTCAACATGGTCAACATGGTCAAAATGGTCGACATGGTCAACACTGTCGACATGGTCAACACTGTCATCAAAGTCATCATGGTCAACATGGTCAACATGGTCAACATGGTCAAAATGGTCAACATGGTCAACATGGTCAAAATGGTCAACATGGTCAACATGGTCAAAAGTATATTACTATCAACATGGTCAACACGGTCAACACGGTCAACACGGTCAACATGGTCAACATGGTCAAAAGTATATTACTATCAACATGGTCAACACGGTCAATACGGTCAACATGGTCAACCCGGTCAACATGGTCAACACGGTCAGCATGGTCAACATTGTCAACATGGTCAACACGGTCATCATGGTCAACATGGTCAACATGGTCAAAATGGTCAACACGGTCAACATAGTCAAAAGTATATTACTATCAACATGGTCAACATGGTCAACATGGTCAACATGGTCAACATGGTCAAAATGGTCAACATGGTCAACATGGTCAAAAGTATATTACTATCAACATGGTCAACCTGGTCAACATGGTCAACACGGTCAACATGGTCAACACGGTCAACACGGTCAACACGGTCAACATTGTCAACACGGTCAGCATGGTCAACATAGTCAACATGGTCAAAAGTATATTACTATCGACATGTACAACATGGTCAACACGGTCAACATGGTCAACATGGTCAACACGGTCAACACGGTCAGCATGGTCAACATTGTCAACACGGTCAACACGGTCAACATGGTCAACATGGTCAAAAGTATATTACTATCGACATGTACAACATGTTCAACACGGTCAACATGGTCAACATGGTCAAAAGTATATTACTATCGACATGTACAACATGGTCAACACGGTCAACATGGTCAACACGGTCAACACGGTCGACACGGTCAACATTGTCAACACGGTCAGCATGGTCAACATAGTCAACATGGTCAAAAGTATATTACTATCCACATGTACAACATGGTCAACACGGTCAACATGGTCAACACGGTCGACACGGTCAACACGGTCAACACGGTCAACACGGTCAACACGGTCAGGATGGTCAACATTGTCAACATGGTCAACATGGTCAACATGGTCAAAATGGTCAACACGGTCAACATAGTCAAAAGTATATTACTATCAACATGGTCAACATGGTCAACATGGTCAACATGGCCAAAAGTATATTACTATCAACATGGTCAACCTGGTCAACACGGTCAACACGGTCAACACTGTCAACACTGTCAACACGGTCAACACGGTCAACACGGTCAACATGGTCAACACGGTCAACATGGTCAACATGGTCAAAAGTATATTACTATCAACATGTACAACATGGTCAATACGGTCAACATGGTCAACACGGTCAACATGGTCAACATGGTCAAAAGGATATTACTATCAACATGGTCAACCTGGTCAACACGGTCAACACGGTCAACACGGTCAACATGGTCAACACGGTCAACACGGTCAACATGGTCACACGGTCAGCATGGTCAACATTGTCAACATGGTCAACATGGTCAACATGTTCAACATGGACAAAAGTATATTACTATCAACATGGTCAACATGGTCAACATGGTCAAAATGGTCAACATGGTCAACATAGTCAAAATGGTCAACATGGTCAAAATGGGCAAAATGGTCAACACGGTCAATATGGTCAACATGGTCAACATGACCAACATGGTCAACATGACCAACATGGTCAAAAGTATATTACTATCAACATGTACAACATGGTCAATACGGTCAACATGGTCAACACGGTCAACACGGTCAACATTGTCAACACGGTCAGCATGGTCAAAATGGTCAACATGGTTAACATGGTCAACATGGTCAACATGGTTAACATGGTCAACATGGCCAAAATGGTCAACATGGTAAACACGGTCATCAAAGTCATCATGGTCAACATGGTCAACATGGTCAACATGGTCAAAATGGTCGACATGGTCAACACTGTCGACATGGTCAACACTGTCATCAAAGTCATCATGGTCAACATGGTCAACATGGTCAACATGGTCAAAATGGTCAACATGGTCAACATGGTCAAAATGGTCAACATGGTCAACATGGTCAAAAGTATATTACTATCAACATGGTTAATATGGATAATTAATTGATACAAATATATATGGAGTTGATACTAATTTTCAATACTCAGTGTTACAACAATATGTAGATACACTTCAGAATTTGGCAAATAAGACATTTCGGTAATTGTCTTGATACCATATTCGGTGAAAACAACTTTTTCTACAAGGTAAATTCTTTGAGAATGTTTTCCTGCTGTAGATATTCATCATTGCGAAAAACAAAACACGAATTCTGTTAATTTGATATTACACCTTGAATTGACTTGGATACGTATGTAACGACTGCCAGTACCCACCAGTAAACAGTGTGACACTTCCTGACGAAGAAGACTGTTGTACTAATTCCTATGGCACTTAAGAGGCACTGAAGAGTTTTTAAACAGCTGATCATATTTTGTTTACGATCATTGTAAAACAAGGTATGACGATGTAATGTAAATTTACGTTACAAAATTATATATGTCAATAAAACACGATGTTATGCTAAATAAATACGCCAACATATTAAAAGTTGAGCTTTAGAAGGTAATGTATTCGAGGAATCAGTTATAGATAAGCTTTGTTAGTCGAGGAATCAGTTATAGATAAGCTTTGTTAGTCGAGGAATCAATTATAGATAATAAGCTTTGTTAGTCTGAATGTTCGTTAGTATAGAGGATTTATCTATGGAACTATAACACAGTAGATAGTAACAGTAAACCACTGACATGAGCTGGTTGACAGAAATCTTAACTCTTATTGTACATGTTAAAGAGTCAACATACAAAACTATTTTTTTTTATTAAGTTGACTATACTTTTTATATTAGATCATTACATATTTGTTCGGTTGGCAATAGCCCATGACGGTTTGTGTATTGGTGGGTATATTTGAGCGACGTTTTGCTAACAATCCGATACCTGTTCATGACTGTGTGTGTGCTATATATAGATAGATTACAAAGCGATCGAAAAGCGATCGTAGACGTGACATCGGGTAGATTGGCATTAGGTTATATTCGTTGTAGTTAGCTCATCAAGACCTCCTGACCAGACAGGTCATGTTAATGATGTTGGAGATTTTGGTGTTGTATTCCACGATAGTTAGCGTGTCGTTAGGACAGGGTATGTATCTGTGTATTACTCTCCAACTTCGGTATTACTATTGTCCGGCCCTTTTAGGTTTCACCTCAACATCTCTGTCTTAAATTGTTTTTGAATTAACACAGTCATCACTATCTAATCAAAGCTGTAAAGACGGTGTAAAAGCTAACTATTATAAATTACATCATTGACTTCAACTTTTCTCACTCCCTTGGAATATTACCTATATGTAGTTCTAAATTTAGTCGTGGAAGTGTACTGGATCGATACATGTTATTGATTTGTAGACCTACATTAGTAAAGGATTTATTAAACAGCAATGTTTGTCGCTCGTATTTATACAGTATACCTACCCGTGTACAATACCCTAAACATTTTGTCACAAGGTGGTATGTACATGTCTAGCTATGAAAACATTGGTGTATTGCTGTGTCGACTTGTTGCAAAACTTCCCGACCTTGTACGGAATTTGGATTAGTGAGTGTATCTAAAAGCAAACTGCGTAAATTGTAGACATATATACAGTCATTCCATTTATAAGAGACTATAAAAAGGATAAATTTATGTTTCCAGCATGAACATTACGGCAACTTGTGGCCTTGTAGTTGTGAAATGACATTGAGGGGATATCTAATAAAGGATGACGGATTATAGTAAAGCTTTTCAAGCGGGTTGATTTGCAGGTATAAACTTCCATCCTCAGCAAAATCATGTAAAAGTCATAATCAGATATCACTAGTTCAATGATGCAATATATCATAACCGGTTACAATTGGTTGGTGTATCTTATCATATCATAACCGGTTACAATTGGTTGGGGTATCTTATCATATCATAACCGGTTACATATGGTTGGCGTATATTATTATATCATAACCGGTTACAATTGGTTGGGGTATCTTATCATATCATAACCGGTTACATAGGGTTGGTGTATCTTATTATATCATAACCGGTTTCAATTGGTTGGTGTATCTTATCATATCATTTCCGATTACAATTGGTTGGTGTATCTTATCATATCATAACCGGTTACA
Organism: Mizuhopecten yessoensis; assembly: GCF_002113885.1. Taxonomy (NCBI): domain Eukaryota; kingdom Metazoa; phylum Mollusca; class Bivalvia; order Pectinida; family Pectinidae; genus Mizuhopecten; species Mizuhopecten yessoensis. The sequence goes on from NW_018407971.1 coordinate 182,968, forward strand.
ATTGGTTGGGGTATCTTATCATATCATAACCGGTTACATATGGTTGGGGTATCTTATTATATCATAACCGGTTACATATGATTGGTGTTTCTTATTATATCATAACCGATTACAATTGGTTGGTGTATCTCATTATATCATAACCGGTTACATATGGTTGGTGTGTCTTATTATATCATAACCGGTTACAACTGGTTGGTGGATCTTATTATATCATAACCGGTTACATATGATTGGGGTTTCTTATTATATCATAACCGATTACAATTGGTTGGTGTATCTCATTATATCATAACCGGTTACATATGGTTGGGGTATCTTATTATATCATAACCGGTTACAATTGGTTGGTGTAACTTACCATATCATAACCGGTTACAATTGGTTGTTGTACCTTATCATATCATAACCGGTTACAATTGGTTGTTGTACCTTATCATATCATAACCGGTTACAATTGGTTGGTGTATCTTATTATAACATAACCGGTTACAATTGGTTGGTGTAACTTACCATATCATAACCGGTTACAATTGGTTGGGGTATCTTATCATATCATAACCGGTTACAATTGGTTGGGGTATCTTATCATATCATAACCGGTTACATATGGTTGGGGTATCTTATTATATCATAACCGGTTACAACTGGTTGGTGTATCTTATTATATCATAACCGATTACAATTGGCTGGTGTATCTTATCATATCATAACCGGTTACAATTGTTTGGTGTAACTTATCATATCATAACTGGTTACAATTGGTTGTGTATCTTATCATATCATAACCGGTTACAATTGGTTGGGGTATCTTATCATATCATAACCGGTTACAATTGGTTGGGGTATCTTATCATATCATAACCGGTTACAATTGGTTGTTGTACCTTATCATATCATAACCGGTTACAATTGGTTGTTGTACCTTATCATATCATAACCGGTTACAATTGTTTGGTGTAACTTATCATATCATAACTGGTTACAATTGGTTGTGTATCTTATCATATCATAACCGGTTACATAGGGTTGGTGTATCTTATTATATCATAACCGGTTTCAATTGGTTGGTGTATCTTATCATATCATAACCGCTTACAATTGGTTGGTGTATCTTATCATATCATAACCGCTTACAATTGGTTGGTGTATCTTATCATATCATAACCGCTTACAATTGGTTGGTGTATCTTATCATATCATTACCGATTACAATTGGTTGGTGTATCTTATTATATCATAACCGGTTTCAATTGGTTGGTGTATCTTATCATATCATTTCCGATTACAATTGGTTGGTGTATCTTATCATATCATTTCCGATTACAATTGGTTGGTGTATCTTATCATATCATTACCGATTACAATTGGGTGGTGTATCTTATCATATCATAACCGGTTACATAGGGTTGGTGTATCTTATTATATCATAACCGATTACAATTGGTTGGTGTATCTCATTATATCATAACCGGTTACATATGGTTGGGGTATCTTATTATATCATAACCGGTTACAATTGGTTGGTGTATCTTACCATATCATAACCGGTTACAATTGGTTGTTGTACCTTATCATATCATAACCGGTTACAATTGGTTGGGGTATCTTATCATATCATAACCGGTTACAATTGGTTGGTGTATCTTACCATATCATAACCGGTTACAATTGGTTGTTGTACCTTATCATATCATAACCGGTTACAATTGGTTGGGGTATCTTATCATATCATAACCGGTTACATATGGTTGGCGTATATTATTATATCATAACCGGTTACAATTGGTTGGGGTATCTTATCATATCATAACCGGTTACATATGGTTGGTGTATCTTATTATATCATAACCGGTTACATATGGTTCGATAAAAAAACGAGATTTCAAATATTTGATTTTGTCTTAAGTCATGACAGATTTTCACGGGTTTGATAATCCTATAAACCAAACGTATCATTATTGATTGGACTGTCATTGGAATCATGACCGGTTCACTCATTTTATCCTTTATGCTAAAAAGTAAAACAAAAAACAAAAAAAAAACATTACGTTAGGCCACATTCGATTATTTGTAAACCATGAGAATACAAAATTAAACCAGTGGCTAGCGAAGAGGAATCTAAATCAGATATGAAAATGTTTGTATACTCCTTTAGGTATAGTGGATAACTTTAACACACATTTAAAGTTCCTTTTAGTAACTTAAATACATAATGATAGGGATTTTACAAATGCATGTGTTTAGTTTCTTCTCTTAATTTCTAAAAAGGAACATTATTTGATTAATGTTAATCCACTTATGTCTGCTTATTGAAGGGTAACATCGATTGAGAAAAAATATACAAGCTATTTTTATAGTATAAAAGCATTTCAAATGATTGACATCTTACGTTGATTTGAGAGAAAAACATTGAAAACACCACGGTAGTTAACCAAGTATATTAAAATATTACAGAAATCAGAGATTGTTGACATGACCAACAACAAGTTCTTTTAAATATTATATATTTTTTGAGTTAAAATTAATACTTACAGTTTCCAAATTATATTAAAATTAGAGCTCATCGCCTATCCATCATATCAACGCCTCCTTTTTATCATAAAAATATAGTTTTGGTGTTTTTAAAAGTCATTTATTTTAGAATTACAACATTTATCTTCCATCATTGCTGCCTAGAATTCTAAATCGATCGCGCATTACTGGTATACTGCATTGCATTTTAAGTGTTTTACTAATACTTAGGTTGATGTCTCTACTGTCTCCCCGACCATCCCCGTCCCCGACCTCTCCCCGACTATCCCCGTCCCCCACCTATCCCGACCCTCTCCC
>NW_018407971.1:186176-218285 GCF_002113885.1 Mizuhopecten yessoensis
CCCCACCTCTCCCCGACCATCCCCGTTCCCCACCTCTCCCCGACCATCCGTGTCCCCCACCTCTCACCGACCATCCCCGTCCCCCATCTCCCCCGAGGGCACCGTAAGCAGTAGATTTATACCATGCCTCGGTACCCGTGATCGTTAACGCGCACAGTTATTACTACTGTTTGCAATCAAGCATGAGCTTCAGACCACTCACGCTTCCAAAAATTTCGGTTCGATCCCCAGCGGTGGCGGAAAAAAGAGAGTGGTGTCTGATAGGGTTAGTTGTTATCCCCTCGATGGCACGGTGGTTTTCCCCGATGGGTTTTCCTCCATCACACAAACACCATTTGTTCCCTTAGCGGCGTCGTAATAAAAGCTCTACAGAGCGTATGGTTGTTGTTGACAATACACATGACGTTAAATAAAGTATTTTCAACATTATTTTACTAGCGTTGCTGAAGGAATGCTTTAGGTATTAAATATGGTGTTTCTTTCGCTTGAAATAAGCATAAAAAATACAGATTCAATACTTTTTATTTGCTTTCATTGGTGTTTGAATTGTTTTCCTCTTTTTTTTCTTCTCTCAAAATCATTATAAAGTAAACCATTTCTGTTAAATAGATCCATTTTTCCTATTATCCGGACCCCCTAGCAAAGTAATATATAGACTGGACAAAACGACGAAGGCTTACACGGATATACCAATAACACAACAACAACCCTCTTCAGTACAGTATGACAGGGGAACAGAACGAATCTTCTTTGGAGCCACAGATGAAATACATGTGTACAGTATCAGATTGGACGGCTCGGATTCCATGGAGGAGGCTAATGCTGGTATGTATTAATAATATTCAACTATAGTGTCAATTGGATGGTTCGGACACCATGACAGAAGGTATAACTGGTATATCTTAATGATATTAATATTTGACTACAGTGTAAAATGGATTGTTCGGACACCATGACAGAAGGTATTACTGGTATATCTTAATGATATTGGCATATGACAACAGTGTAAAAAGGAAGGCTCGAAAACCATGACAGAAGGTATTACTGGTATATCTTAATAATATTAATATTTGACTACAGTGTAAAATGGATGGTTCGGACACCATGACAGAAGGTATTACTGGTATATCTCAATGATATTAGCATATGACTACAGTGTCCATTGACTGTTTCGGACACCATGACAGAAGGTATTACTGGTATATCTTAATGATATAAGCATATGACTACAGTGTAAAATGGATGCTTCGGACACCATGACAGAAGGTATTACTGGTATATCTTAATAATATTAATATTTGACTACAGTGTAAAATGGATGGTTCGGACACCATGACAGAAGGTATTACTGGTATATCTCAATGATATTAGCATATGACTACAGTGTCCATTGACTGTTTCGGACACCATGACAGAAGGTATTACTGGTATATCTTAATGATATAAGCATATGACTACAGTGTAAAATGGATGCTTCGGACACCATGACAGAAGGTATTACTGGTATATCTTAATAATATTAATATTTGACTACAGTGTAAAATGGATGGTTCGGACACCATGACAGAAGGTATTACTGGTATATCTCAATGATATTAGCATATGACTACAGTGTCCATTGACTGTTTCGGACACCATGACAGAAGGTATTACTGGTATATCTTAATGATATAAGCATATGACTACAGTGTAAAATGGATGCTTCGGACACCATGACAGAAGGTATTACTGGTATATCTTAATAATATTAATATTTGACTACAGTGTAAAATGGATGGTTCGGACACCATGACAGAAGGTATTACTGGTATATCTCAATGATATTAGCATATGACTACAGTGTCAATTGAGTGGCTCGGACACCATGACAGAAGGTATTACTGTTTTATCTTAATAATATGTACATTTGGATACAGTGTCAGGTGGACGAGTTGGCTTTAATAGCCTTTGCTTGTTGCCAAATTCCTTTTGTATGTGAGACCTATACAATAACATATCCTGAAATTAACTGAAATAGAAATATTTTTGTATGTAACAATATATGTCTCCTGTGTTTAATGAAGGGTCCGTGGTTCAGGAAAGAGTCATTCGAATAGGTCTGATTATATAAATACATTGTAAACATCTTTAGTGTGAAATAGAGAATTCGTGTTTCCCGAAGGAATTTTGGGAGTTATATGGTTATATAAGAGATATCGAAGAACATATACAATTGCATTGATCTTCAAAACCAACGGTAGCATAAACAAAGCTATATAGAAACACATGCAAATTTACCAGTTGAAATCAATGAAACATAAGGTGACATGCCCTATGTTTGACTTTATTTTTAAATCTGTTGATGCTAAATATGAGCAGACCTTTTGCCCGAGATAAACGCTGTTGACTAGGATTATACGGAGTATAAATGACCACAGGTGACAAAGACAACATGAGACAGACTCTTCTACGGACTGTGTATACTAAACTTTTACTGAGTATATAGGACACATGTGACCTGTACGTGCGATCATTAACACATATACAATACATGTAGTTTCATAATGTATGCAATTGAATGACGACTTAAAGGAAAATGCATTTAGAATTAGAAATATTTAAAAGGAAACGTCAAATTGAAAATGCACAATGAGGAAAGCAATCTTATCTACATACAAATAGTTGTTGGTAACAAAAATATAAGTTCAAATGGGCTGATTTTTTTTTTATTTGTGTGACTTACAATGTATATTACTGCGTCCTAAAGGAGAAGATAAGTATTGCTTAATATAAAATGTTAATGTGAATGGTAATACACATTTGTTTGGATATGTTGGAATATTATTAATTTACACTGGCGTATGTTACTGCACCTGAGAGTATGTAAGCAATTGAAATATATTCATCCCGTGCATTAAGATACAGTTATGAAAGCAAAGTCCATAATGCTGTTTTTTGCCATGGTGTGATAATTATGCTACGATTTACATTGTATACGTGTCTATTAAGAATGTTTACGCATCCACGTTTCAGGAATGTATGCGCCAGCAATAACAATAGACGACAACAGGCGGTACCTGTTTGTGTACTCTCGAGGCTCAACGTCGACTATTATGCAGATAAAACTGGCGGAGGACCCGTTGATGCGATACAGCCGGGTGATTGACAACCCCACTAACAACATTACTCACATAGCCGCTGATCCGGCGACTGGGTAACGGAATTTACCTTCATATCTTAACACGACACTTACGAAGTATATTTTATCATTTAAATGTCTTGTGTTAACATTACTAAAAATGATAATTCATATCGCGATAAAAGATCATTTTAGTATCTAAACTTGAAAAAGGAATACCATGTTTTGGATTGCTTTGTCTTGATCGTGTTAATAGTCGAATGTATATCTATCTAGATCTAACCTTTCAAACACTTTGAGGCTTCTATTTAATGTATAGTATCACTTCTTCAGTCTGTCCTCGTTATATCTAATACGATACAAAAAAACAAATATGCTTAAACAAAATATTAACAAATCGTATAAAAGTATGTACATTTTACCAAAGTACCCTATTGTTTTGTTATATACAACTTGTAATATCACCTTGGTGTGCTTATATCAGTCCTGGGGGAGTAAGTTTTGTACACAAGTTTCCATATGTTAATGCATTAAACCAGACCAGACAATGTCAAAATATACTTAAGCTTATAATTATGTATTGTATACTTGTTGCAGGACATTATTCCTTGGCTCCGACGAAGGAGTGTATGCGTGCAGCTACAACGGGACAGAAACAGTGATAGCGCTCAACAGTTCAGCGAGTAGTAACGGAATTACATTCGACGGTATTAAATATTTTTCTTTCTAGAATTATACGTTAAGATAATTTTCGAAAAGAAAAGAGGCTCATACATATGCAGTAAAAAATCTTTTGAGTTTGCTATGACCCTAAAGCGTTTCCGCAGTGACTTGTGTTGACTGTTAACTTGTAAGTGTGTCCAACTCAGTGGCTACAATTGTTCAGTAAGGATTATGATGTTATAACAGTTGCACAAAGATACAAATGATGTATTAAATACTTCTGTAATGGCGATTGTCTTATGCCCAGACTATACAATTTATTACTAGCAAATAGTACAATTTCAATGTGATATCCAATCATTACATGATGACAAATGATGTACACATGCTATATAAGCTAGATGCTGAGCGTCTTTGCATTGTGCATGATGTATATTTGTATAATGTTCTGTATAATGGTTTGTGACGTCTTTGAAATATGAAGAAAATCAATAAAAAACGTGAAATTAAAAATAATTCTTTTGATGATATTTAAGCTGATTGTAAAAAAAGTATGTTGTTAACACCAGACAAAGTTACAACTAAATCATATTGAAAATATACGTTCGTGTAGAACCAGCTAATTCTAGAGACAAGACAATGTTGATCAGCACACAACCTGGCCTAAATAATATGTAATAAAGAACTTATATTTGAATTATTTTCTCAATACGTTATATTTGTAGATAACTATATATATGCAATACGCGGGAATATCATTTGGAGGATAAACAGGTCTAGTAATGAAGCCAAACAGTTATTCACCATATCTTACAAAACTAATCAGGCTGCTCAGGGTCTGGCGGCAGCTGGGGGTCACCTATACTTCGCCTTGAACTATTGTGACCAAGGTGCTGCCTCACAAGAGTGTGACACGTAAGTACAGTACAGTAACAGATAACTTATATAGTAACTTGGTTAGTCTTCTCGTGGTATCAAATATCCTGATTATTTATATTTATTTATTGATTTGATTCGTTTGAGATGATGGCATGGTCTGAGCTGTCATTGTCCATGTAGATCCTGACCTACTTAACTGGGATCTTTTTTCATCGATTGGCATGCACGTTGATTTAATTCATTACCTAGCATAAGATGAATGCAGCAACTAGTTTTTATGCACTTCTTGTGTTTGTTTCTATTTCTCCTTGTTCACATATGTTTGGCACTATCCTTCATTATCATTATTATATTACTGTTCCTTTGTATATGTAGTTAATTTATATCAACCATGCATGTCAACCAATACTTTCAATTTGTTATTCCTTCATCAATTTATTCGTGAGTACAGTTTTCAATTGATACTATATTCAGTAATTGGTCTGATGTATAGTAAAAAAGAAGGAAATACTTGTCTATACAAAAGAGATTAAAATGGAACTCTGAGTCATTCAAAAACAACAACATAGTGTTGTCAGTTGTGCCTTCCAACGGCTAATGTCATCGGACGATAGTGGTGTGTATAGTTGATGGAACCACACAAGGACTTTTTTTAAATTGGACGTCCCTGGTTTTATCTTACTCAAAACCAGCTGATGTCTGTTAGAAAGGTCGTTCAGTGTAGTCTTTATTGATGTGACATATAATACAATAAACCATACTCATGGGTAGTTTCTCTCATTGCACCTCTTTCCTACTTGATTAATAAAATGGGCCAAAAGAAATCAAACATGGGTTTTATTAGACGATAGTTTCTTTCAGCATGTCCCTTTATCAGTTATACCTGATTGAAATGAGCGAAACGAAATCGACATAGGGATATATCCTCTATCGGGCATTACCTCACATTTTTTTCTATAAACAAAAAGCACAACAGAGTGGTAGCATTGTATATGATGTTTCAGCTAGAGGCAGATTCTACATTTCATGCACCTTTTTCAAATTAACATGGATCTATATTATCAAATATAGTTTCATTGAACAGATATGTTTATCGGTTGCTGAAAGACGGCTCACAGTATGAAGCCTTTAGCCCTTTAATTCGGACAGCCTACTGCTCCATGCTGAAGTTAGTGTACGTCACACCTTTTCAAAGAAACGGTATGTGAAAAAGATTTCAAAGTAGCATTCGATGAAGAACAGTTATATAGTATCTAGTCAAGACGTTTTGCTTATAACCTGCTATTTATAAACTGAAAGCATATTCACTTGCTGCTCTCCTTTTTTACGAAGTATAAACAAATACAATCCTTGATAATACTACCAAATACGTATAAGGATACATCTTAAGAAACGTAGCTAAAAATCAGGTGTATTTGGAAAGCGCGAATAAAAGCTTATCAAGTACTGCATTCATACATATTATTAAACAGAAGAAAATAATTGCATGAAATGTACTTAATGACATAAAATGTATATCATTATAGCGAATGGCAACAGACTAACAGTTGCTTGACGTATAAAGCATTTTATTGTAGCGAATGATAACAAGTCAAATACTTTATGACATATTATTATTATTTATTGCGTAATAAGAAGCCAGTTAATGAGTACAATATGACGTATGAAATATTTCAAAATGGCGAGTGATCACAAGCAATGTAATATAGAAACTAAAATTTCTCACAGTTTGAATTTGCATTTTTGATATAAAAAAAACGTCTGAAGTTTCACTAGGTCGGTCGTGTTGTTTACAAATATGCATCTGACCAGGCAAACTGCAGATACCATGTATACATAACTGTCACTGTTTTACTGTTCAGTATCTACCACTTCACCGTGCCAGGAAGATATTACGGGTGCCTGTATCCATATTGTCGACGACAATTACAGTGATGATTCTTCAGCTTCCAACAGTACGTTTGCCTTTTATTTCCACGTTTTTATGGTAATATCGGTATATTTCTGTGCACAATTCATTTTGGTAGTTTTGCTACTCATTAGGAATTTACTACGTAAAGGGACACAACTGCAAAATTCCGTCATCAAAGAGTATCGTTCACTATAAATTGAGTTCTGAAAGCAATATCCCACGTTGATTATCGTTTGTTACAGAAGAATGTGATTTACAGGATGTTAATATGGATGTTATCCTAGTTTGCCAATTACCCGAAACTAACAATAGTCTTGGACGACAAACCAACGTTTCCAATTCACTAGGGATCGAAACTGTTGATTAAACATTATTATAATGTTGGATTTATAACGAACTGTTTTTCTTTTGTAGATACGTTAGTGATTTGTCTCCTAGTAGTACTGGTGTTTGTGTGTTTGGTGTCCATAGGATTCTTCTTCTGTTGGAAAAAGTAAGTTTTCGAATTCCTAGCTACATGCAAATGTAGGAATATCAAATTAAGATGTTAATATGATAATTAACATACAGTAAATTAATCGTAACATAACAATTTTAATTATTACGAAGTGTGAACTACAGTGCTAACTATTTCGTTCCACATTACATGTACTACGGGCACTTAAACGATCACTTCTTAACATATTCTATTTATATGATTATATATATTTGTAGATATAAATGTAGTATGTGATCTTTGACAACCATCCAAATCATAAACATCAACCTACAATGCTATTGTTTACCTTGTCTAGGATGTCGAAGTTCCAGATGAGTGGAAACAGTGATGAAACCATCAACGAGACTTTACATAGTGGACACTATATGGAGCTGACAGAGGAGCAAAAGTTTTAGTGGTGTGGGCTGTTTATGGAGCTGACAGAGGATCAACAGTTTTAGTGGTGTGGGCTGTTTATGGAGCTGACAGGGGAGTAACAGTTGTGGTGGTGTTGGCTGTTTATGGAGCTGAAAGAGGGGCAAAAGTATTAGTGGTGTGGGCTGTTTATGGAGCTGACAGAGGAACAAAAGTATTAGTGGTGTCGACTGTGTATGGAGCTGACAGAGGAGCAACAGTTTTAGTGGTGTGGGCTGTTTATGGAGCTGACAGAGGAGCAAAAGTATAAGTGGTGTTGGCTGTTTATGGAGCTGAAAGAGGAGCAAAAGTATTAGTGGTGTGGGCTGTTTATGGAGCTGACATAGGAGCAACAGTTTTAGTGGTGTGGGCTGTTTATGGAGCTGAAAGAGGAGCAAAAGTATAAGTGGTGTGGGCTGTTTATGGAGTTGACAGAGGAACAAAAGTGTTATTGGTGTGGGATGTTTATGGAACTGACAGAGGAGCAAAAGTTGTAGTGTTGTGGGATGTTTATGGAGCTGACAGAGGAGCAAAAGTTTTAGTGGTGTGGGCTGTTTATGGAGCTGACATAGGAGCAACAGTTTTAGTGGTGTGGGCTGTTTCTGGAGCTGAAAGAGGAGCAAAAGTATAAGTGGTGTGGGCTGTTTATGGAGCTGACAGAGGAGTAACAGTTTTAGTGGTGTCGGCTGTTGATAGAGCTGACAGAGGAGCAACAGTTTTAGTGGTGTGGGCTGTTTATGGAGCTGACAGAGGAGCAAAAGTATTAGAGGAGTGGGCTGTTTATGGAGCTGACAGAGGAGCAAAAGTATCAGTGGTGTGGGCTGTTTATGGAGCTGACAGAGAAACAAAAGTATAATTGGTGTGGGCTGTTTATGAAGCTGACAGAGGAACAAAAGTATTAGTGTTGTGGGCTGTTTATAGAGCTGCCAGAGGAGCTAAAGTATCAGTGGTGTGGGCTGTATATGGAGCTGACAGAGGAGCAAAAGTGTTACTGGTGTGGGATGTTTATGGAACTGACAGAGGAGCAAAAGTTGTAGTGGTGTGGGCTGTTTATGGAGCTGACAGAGGAGCAACAGTTTTAGTGGTGTGGGATGTTTATGGACCTGACAGAGGAGCAACAGTTTTAGTGGTGTGGGATGTTTATGGACCTGACAGAGGAGCAACAGTTTTAGTGGTGTGGGATGTTTATGGACCTGACAGAGGAGCAACAGTTTTAGTGGTGTGGGATGTTTATGGACCTGACAGAGGAGCAACAGTTTTAGTGGTGTGGGATGTTTATGGACCTGACAGAGGAGCAACAGTTTTAGTGGTGTGGGATGTTTATGGAGCTGACAGGGGAGTAACAGTTGTGGTGGTGTTGGCTGTTTATGGAGCTGAAAGAGGAGCAAAAGTATTAGTGGTGGGGGCTGTTTATGGAGCTGACAGAGGAGCAAAAGTTGTAGTGTTGTGGGATGTTTATGGAGCTGACAGAGGAGCAACAGTTTCAGTGGTGTGGGATGTCTATGGAGCTGACAGAGGAGCAACAGTTTTAGGGGTGTGGGCTGTTTATGGAGCTGACAGAGGAACAAAAGTATTAGTGGTGTAGGCTGTTTATGAAGCTGACAGAGGAACAAAAGTATTAGTGGTGTCGGCTGTGTATGGAGCTGACAGAGGAGCAACAGTTTTAGGGGTGTGGGCTGTTTATGGAGCTGACAGAGGAGTAACAGTTTTAGTGGTGTCGGCTGTTGATAGAGCTGACAGAGGAGCAACAGTTTTAGTGGTGTGGGCTGGTTATGGAGCTGACAGAGGAGCAAAAGTATAATCAGTGTTGGCTGTTTATAGTATTAGAGGAGTGGGCTGTTTATGGAGCTGACAGAGGAGCAAAAGTTGTAGTGTTGTGGCATGTTTATGGAGCTGACAGAGGAGCAACAGTTTAGTGGTGTGGGCTGTTTATGGAGCTGACAGGGGAGCAAAAGTATAATCAGTGTTGGCTGTTTATGGAGCTGAAAGAGGAGCAAAAGTATTAGTGGTGTGGAATGTTTATGGAGCTGACAGAGGAACAAAAGTATTAGTGGTGTAGGCTGTTTATGAAGCTGACAGAGGAACAAAAGTATTAGTGGTGTAGGCTGTTTATGAAGCTGACAGAGGAACAAAAGTATTAGTGGTGTAGGCTGTTTATGAAGCTGACAGAGGAACAAAAGAATTAGTGTTGTGGGCTGTTTATAGAGCTGCCAGAGGAGCTAAAGTATCAGTGGTGTGGGCTGTATATGGAGCTGACAGAGGAGCAAAAGTGTTGCTGGTGTGGGATGTTTATGGAACTGACAGAGGAGCAAAAGTTGTAGTGGTGTGGGATGTTTATGGAGCTGACAGGGGAGTAACAGTTGTGATGGTGTTGGCTGTTTATGGAGCTGACAGAGGAGCAAAAGTATAATCAGTGTTGGCTGTTTATAGTATTAGAGGAGTGGGCTGTTTATGGAGCTGACAGAGGAGCAAAAGTTGTAGTGTTGTGGCATGTTTATGGAGCTGACAGAGGAGCAACAGTTTAAGCGGTGTGGGCTGTTTATGGAGCTGACAGGGGAGGAACAGTTGTGGTGGTGTTGGCTGTTTATGGAGCTGACAGAGGAGCAAAAGTATTAGTGGTGTCGGCTGTTTATGGAGCTGACAGAGGAGCAACAGTTTGTGTGGGCTGTATATGGAGCTGACAGAGGAGCAAAAGTGTTGCTGGTGTGGGATGTTTATGGAACTGACAGAGGAGCAAAAGTTGTAGTGTTGTGGCATGTTTATGGAGCTGACAGAGGAGCAACAGTTTTAGGGGTGTGGGCTGTTTATGGAGCTGACAGAGGAGCAAAAGTATAATCAGTGTTGGCTGTTTATGGAGCTGAAAGAGGAGCAAAAGTATTAGTGGTGTGGGCTGTTTATGGAGCTGACATAGGAGCAACAATTTTAGTGGTGTGGGCTGTTTATGGAGCTGACAGAGGAGCAAAAGTATTAGTGGTGTGGGCTGTTTATGGAGCTGACAGAGGAGCAAAAGTATTAGTGGTGTGGGCTGTTTATGGAGCTGACAGAGGAGCAAAAGTATTAGTGGTGTGGGCTGTTTATGGAGCTGACAGAGGAGCAAAAGTATTAGTGGTGTGGGCTGTTTATGGAGCTGACAGAGGAGCAAAAGTATTAGTGGTGTGGGCTGTTTATGGAGCTGACAGAGGAGCAAAAGTATTAGTGGTGTGGGCTGTTTATGGAGCTGACAGAGGAGCAAAAGTATTAGTGGTGTGGGCTGTTTATGGAGCTGACAGAGGAACAAAAGTATTAGTGGTGTGGACTGTTTATGGAGCTGACAGAGGAGCAAAAGTATTAGTGGTGTGGGCTGTTTATGGAGCTGACAGAGGAGCAAAAGTATTAGTGGTGTGGGCTGTTTATGGAGCTGACAGAGGAGCAACAGTTTTAGTGGTGTGGGCTGTTTATGGAGCTGACAGGGGAGTAACAGTTGTGGTGGTGTTGGCTGTTTATGGAGCTGACAGAGGAGCAAAAGTATTAGTGGTGTGGGCTGTTTATGGAGCTGACAGAGGAGCAAAAGTATTAGTGGTGTGGGCTGTTTATGGAGCTGACAGAGGAGCAAAAGTATTAGTGGTGTGGGCTGTTTATGGAGCTGACAGAGGAGCAAAAGTATTAGTGGTGTGGGCTGTTTATGGAGCTGACAGAGGAGCAAAAGTATTAGTGGTGTGGGCTGTTTATGGAGCTGACAGAGGAGCAAAAGTATTAGTGGTGTGGGCTGTTTATGGAGCTGACAGAGGAGCAAAAGTATTAGTGGTGTGGGCTGTTTATGGAGCTGACAGAGGAGCAAAAGTATTAGTGGTGTGGGCTGTTTATGGAGCTGACAGAGGAGCAAAAGTATTAGTGGTGTGGGCTGTTTATGGAGCTGACAGAGGAGCAACAGTTTTAGTGGTGTGGGCTGTTTATGGAGCTGACAGGGGAGTAACAGTTGTGGTGGTGTTGGCTGTTTATGGAGCTGACAGAGGAGCAAAAGTATTAGTGGTGTGGGCTGTTTATGGAGCTGACAGAGGAGCAAAAGTATTAGTGGTGTGGGCTGTTTATGGAGCTGACAGAGGAGCAAAAGTATTAGTGGTGTGGGCTGTTTATGGAGCTGACAGAGGAGCAAAAGTATTAGTGGTGTGGGCTGTTTATGGAGCTGACAGAGGAGCAAAAGTATTAGTGGTGTGGGCTGTTTATGGAGCTGACAGAGGAGCAAAAGTATTAGTGGTGTGGGCTGTTTATGGAGCTGACAGAGGAGCAAAAGTATTAGTGGTGTGGGCTGTTTATGGAGCTGACAGAGGAGCAAAAGTATTAGTGGTGTGGGCTGTTTATGGAGCTGACAGAGGAGCAAAAGTATTAGTGGTGTGGGCTGTTTATGGAGCTGACAGAGGAGCAAAAGTATTAGTGGTGTGGGCTGTTTATGGAGCTGACAGAGGAGCAAAAGTATTAGTGGTGTGGGCTGTTTATGGAGCTGACAGAGGAGCAAAAGTATTAGTGGTGTGGGCTGTTTATGGAGCTGACAGAGGAGCAAAAGTATTAGTGGTGTGGGCTGTTTATGGAGCTGACAGAGGAGCAAAAGTATTAGTGGTGTGGGCTGTTTATGGAGCTGACAGAGGAGCAAAAGTATTAGTGGTGTGGGCTGTTTATGGAGCTGACAGAGGAGCAAAAGTATTAGTGGTGTGGGCTGTTTATGGAGCTGACAGAGGAGCAAAAGTATTAGTGGTGTGGGCTGTTTATGGAGCTGACAGAGGAGCAAAAGTATTAGTGGTGTGGGCTGTTTATGGAGCTGACAGAGGAGCAACAGTTTTAGTGGTGTGGGCTGTTTATGGAGCTGACAGGGGAGTAACAGTTGTGGTGGTGTTGGCTGTTTATGGAGCTGAAAGAGGAGCAAAAGTATTAGTGGTGTGGGCTGTTTATGGAGCTGACAGAGGAGCAAAAGTATTAGTGGTGTGGGCTGTTTATGGAGCTGACAGAGGAGCAAAAGTATTAGTGGTGTGGGCTGTTTATGGAGCTGACAGAGGAGCAAAAGTATTAGTGGTGTGGGCTGTTTATGGAGCTGACAGAGGAGCAACAGTTTTAGTGGTGTGGGCTGTTTATGGAGCTGACAGGGGAGTAACAGTTGTGGTGGTGTTGGCTGTTTATGGAGCTGAAAGAGGAGCAAAAGTATTAGTGGTGTGGGCTGTTTATGGAGCTGACAGAGGAGCAAAAGTATTAGTGGTGTGGGCTGTTTATGGAGCTGACAGAGGAGCAAAAGTATTAGTGGTGTGGGCTGTTTATGGAGCTGACAGAGGAGCAAAAGTATTAGTGGTGTGGGCTGTTTATGGAGCTGACAGAGGAGCAACAGTTTTAGTGGTGTGGGCTGTTTATGGAGCTGACAGGGGAGTAACAGTTGTGGTGGTGTTGGCTGTTTATGGAGCTGAAAGAGGAGCAAAAGTATTAGTGGTGTGGGCTGTTTATGGAGCTGACAGAGGAGCAAAAGTATTAGTGGTGTGGGCTGTTTATGGAGCTGACAGAGGAGCAAAAGTATTAGTGGTGTGGGCTGTTTATGGAGCTGACAGAGGAGCAAAAGTATTAGTGGTGTGGGCTGTTTATGGAGCTGACAGAGGAGCAAAAGTATTAGTGGTGTGGGCTGTTTATGGAGCTGACAGAGGAGCAAAAGTATTAGTGGTGTTGGCTGTTTATGGAGCTGACAGAGGAGCAAAAGTATTAGTGGTGTGGGCTGTTTATGGAGCTGACAGAGGAGCAAAAGTATTAGTGGTGTGGGCTGTTTATGGAGCTGACAGAGGAGCAAAAGTATTAGTGGTGTGGGCTGTTTATGGAGCTGACAGAGGAGCAAAAGTATTAGTGGTGTGGGCTGTTTATGGAGCTGACAGAGGAGCAAAAGTATTAGTGGTGTGGGCTGTTTATGGAGCTGACAGAGGAGCAAAAGTATTAGTGGTGTTGGCTGTTTATGGAGCTGACAGAGGAGCAAAAGTATTAGTGGTGTGGGCTGTTTATGGAGCTGACAGAGGAGCAAAAGTATTAGTGGTGTGGGCTGTTTATGGAGCTGACAGAGGAGCAAAAGTATTAGTGGTGTGGGCTGTTTATGGAGCTGACAGAGGAGCAAAAGTATTAGTGGTGTGGGCTGTTTATGGAGCTGACAGAGGAGCAAAAGTATTAGTGGTGTGGGCTGTTTATGGAGCTGACAGAGGAGCAAAAGTATTAGTGGTGTGGGCTGTTTATGGAGCTGACAGAGGAACAAAAGTATTAGTGGTGTGGGCTGTTTATGGAGCTGACAGAGGAGCAAAAGTATTAGTGGTGTGGGCTGTTTATGGAGCTGACAGAGGAGCAAAAGTATTAGTGGTGTGGGCTGTTTATGGAGCTGACAGAGGAACAAAAGTATTAGTGGTGTGGGTTGTTTATGGAGCTGACAGAGGAGCAAAAGTATTAGTGGTGTGGAATGTTTATGGAGCTGACAGAGGAGCAAAAGTATTAGTGGTGTGGGCTGTTTATGGAGCTGACAGAGGAGCAAAAGTATTAGTGGTGTGGGCTGTTTATGGAGCTGACAGAGGAACAAAAGTATTAGTGGTGTGGGTTGTTTATGGAGCTGACAGAGGAGCAAAAGTATTAGTGGTGTGGAATGTTTATGGAGCTGACAGAGGAACAA
Organism: Mizuhopecten yessoensis; assembly: GCF_002113885.1. Lineage (NCBI taxonomy): Eukaryota > Metazoa > Mollusca > Bivalvia > Pectinida > Pectinidae > Mizuhopecten > Mizuhopecten yessoensis. The sequence goes on from NW_018407971.1 coordinate 200,293, forward strand.
AAGTATTAGTGGTGTGGGTTGTTTATGGAGCTGACAGAGGAGCAACAGTTTTAGTGGTGTGGGCTGTTTATGTAGCTGACAGGGGAGCAAAAGTATTAGTGGTGTGGAATGTTTATGGAGCTGACAGAGGAACAAAAGTATTAGTGGTGTGGGCTGTTTATGGAGCTGACAGAGGAGCAACAGTTTTAGTGGTGTGGGCTGTTTATGTAGCTGACAGGGAAGCAAAAGTATTAGTGGTGTGGAATGTTTATGGAGCTGACAGAGGAACAAAAGTATTAGTGGTGTGGGCTGTTTATGGAGCTGACAGAGGAGCAACAGTTTTAGTGGTGTGGGCTGTTTATAGAGCTGACAGAGAACCAAAAGTATTAGTGGTGTGGGCTGTTTATGGAGCTGACAGAGGAGCAACAGTTTTAGTGGTGTGGGCTGTTTGTTTATGGAGCTGACAGAGGAGTAACAGTTTTAGTGGTATGGGCTGTTTATGGAGCTGACAGAGGAGCAACAATTTTAGTGGTATGGGCTGTTTATGGAGCTGCCAGAGGACCAAAAGTATGAGTGGTATGGACAAGGTAACTGTGATGATGCTATTAATGCGACTTTGATTATTTTACGTCAGTTTTTTAAGTCACACATTACTATATTTCTTTTAATTACTGTTGTATTAAAAATGTATTTAAATGGGTCTCTCCTCCTACGACTACTAAAATCGACGAATAAATTAGTTTTTAATTGGAGAAAAACAGGTGTTCACGAGGAATTCCACCGAACAGCTCGGATTAATACACTATCATATAATGTATGTGTACTGGAATAATCTGAAGTATTCCCCTAAAACCACTCAGTGAGCTATAGAGTAATTCACTGTCAAATAATACATGGTTTGTGGATTAAACTTGATTATTTATTTCTCTGATAAATCAGAGGAATATGCGGAATATAGAGTATGTGGTTATGCAGTGTGTGTAAAATTTAGCCCGTAACTCAGTTTAAGTGAACATATGAATTGAACGTTCTCCACAGGTGTTGTTTTTTTAATTATATAAACGATATCAAAACGGTATTTTGTCCATCCCTGTATTAACATACCAATTTAAAAAGCAATGTGTACAAATTAGGATTTGAGTCTGCTACACTAGTGGTTGGTTTAATCGAGACATGGAAAATAAAGTATGCTATAAAACAACTACATTACCTATACAATACGACGAACAGGTTTAAATATTTTACAAAACTGAACAATATGCATACTATACCATTTGATATAATATATATTAGAAACATTTTATTGATTGCTTATTGTTTTTTACATGGTTTTCATTGTCCTTTGCTGCATTTACTTCGAGCGAGAGGGGGGAGGAACAGACAGAGAGAGAGAGAGAGAGAGAGAGAGAGAGAGACAGAGACAGAGACAGAGAGAGACAGACAGAGAGACAGAGAGACAGAGTTACAAAACAAATGTATGTAAATGTATATTTATACGTGCCTATGACACTTTATGACATTCTTTTTAAATATGTATTTTGAAATATTGAACAATTTAAAAGCTATTGAATACATGAACAATAAAATTGTGTTATCATTACATGCATCCTGTTTGTCGTTTTAGTGTTTCAACAGTATAATGAACAATAAATAAGTCTATAATATAATTAAAACGTGCGTACAGCGCAATGCTAGATATTTGTTCATTCTAACGCCAATATTTCGAGCGAAAAATAATTTCTATAACACAAACACAAGACATCATTATAATTTACAAGTAAATGCATCCACTATTTTTACTCATTTTTTCGATTTCGAGACCATGGAATGTTTATGTTTGTCGTGTTTATAAATTAGTCATAACAGTCATTGTGTAAATGGTAATGAATATTTATGATTTCAATCAGCATAATACAAATGACCATGTAGTAATGGAATTTTATGTTGACTCTTTGAAACTTGACATGCTATCTCCATGTAAACAATGCCTTTGTGACGAGCGATGTAGTCGTAATGTATAGTCATTCCCCAATAACAACACTCCATATGTGTTGATTAGATATATCTCAGCGTCAACAAACAGAAACATATCACATCTTTACATTGATAGAAGTAAAGCAACACAGACACATAAAATTAAAGGGAAAACTGTATGATCATACAAAAAAAATCCTCAAGTATGAATTTGCTTCTGTATGTTTGACTGATATCACTCATACAGATTTATGATGTGTGTTAAACTAAAAACGTTGGTATATTGATTTTAATTATATATTGATCGATCGTGTCAGAACGAAACGAATAACAGAGGTAGGCTTGTAATTCCGCCTATTGTTATGAGTTGTGGCACATCACGTTATCCTATATTTCATATCCTGTTCTGGATAAAATGTGATATCTCGTTTTCGAGATGAATTGTGAAATAACTGATACTTATGAATATCTTATTTATTATTACCGTTTTTAGAAATCAAGCAATTCGATTTTTTTCATATTAAAACATGAAATATATTGTTGTCAAACTGGCTGTTTCCTTGACCACGAAACGCCAATAAAGATCGGTCGACGAATATCCTAGTAAAGGGATAACTTATCGATTGCTTCAAACATTCAGAACGGAAACTTGTATCATGGTCTGCTACGTGAAACGGTGATACAAAAGAAGGATGTCGATAATTAGCTCACACCCTTATACTTTCAGCGTGCTTAAATGTAATAAAGCCATGGTTGCTACAACCATGTTCACATTGACTAAATTTATAAATAAAACGTTCTAATTTGTTTCCATCAGTTCCACACACACATACATATATATGTATGAATTATAAAAGCAGAAAAATGATCCTTACGGACGAAAAAATAATAGGAAAAGAAAAAATCTCAACAACGAGTCTTAAATACTTTCATCTCGTCAAGGAAGACTCAAGAATCTCTCTGACGAGATGAAAGTACTTAAGACTCGTTGTTGCGATTTTGACATTTTTTTGACTATATAATTATATCAGTTCCCCTGATAAAACTCTAAAGAGGAGAAAGCGCTAGGGAAGTGGAAGTAACTCTTGTTTTTTTTGGGTTTATATATATATATATACATATTATATAATAGCTATATTTTCAATTATAGTATATCAATTATATCTTCTTGTAACCTGATGTATATGTACATGTATCTGTTCTGTTTCACTGTGTCTTGAAAAAGGACCGGATCGCTCCGAAAATTTGACAACCTAAACTTGTCAACACTATCGGAATTACTTCTTTGCCCCATATATATATATATACACTCATACAGATACGTTAATGATAACTTTAGCACTCTGTACAAGGTCATGACGTAACAGAAAAGATGTCTGTGCATCGTATTAATATTTGGGTACAACAAAGATGTATTTGTTTATCGTACTAACCTTGGAATCAGAGAGGGTAGCTTCCTATTATGTTGTATGTATATGTCTTATGAAAATGTTGACATGTTGTTCTATATGAACATCTTAAGCTACATTGACAAGATCGGCAGGCCGTGGGTTAAACTGACGAGATTAGTATATATATTGGTATTAATTGGGTGCTATAGCCATATGAACGTCTTAAGTTAGTGTTAATATTGAGATCCAATCTAACCCTTCTTTTGCTAGAGTGACGAGACAGTCAAGAAGGCCTTTTGATACAATGACGAGATCGTTATCGTGTATGTATATTACAATGACGAAGTAGGTATACCACGTACATGTTTGAACACCACATATAACAGTGACGATTTAGCTAAACCACGTATGAACACCACATATTACAATGACGAGATACGTGTAGCTATACCACGTATGAACACCACATATTACAATAACGAGGAAGCTATACCACGTATGAACACCACATATTACAATGACGATATACGTGTAGGTATACCACGTATGAACACCACATATTACAATAACGAGGAAGCTATACCACGTATGAACACCACATATTACATTCACGAGATAGCTTTACCACGTATGAACACCACATATTACAATGACAATATACGTGTAGCTATACCACGTATGAACACTACATATTACAATGACGATATACGTGTAGCTATACCACGTATGAACACCACATATTTCAGTGACGAGATAGCTATCCCACGTATGAACATCACATATTACAGTGACGAGATAGCTATACCATGTATGAACACCACATATTACATTGACGAGATGGCTATACCACGTATGAACACCACATATTACATTGACGAGATAGCTATCCCACGTATGAACACCACATATTACATTGACGAAATAGCTATACCGCGTATGAACACCACATATTACATTGACGAGATAGCTATCCCACGTATGAACACCACATATTACATTGACGAGATGGCTATACCACGTATGAACACCACATATTACATTGACGAAATAGCTATACCACGTATGAACACCACATATTACATTGACGAAATAGCTATACCGCGTATGAACACCACATATTACATTGACGAGATAGCTATACCACGTATTAACACCACATATTACAGTGACGAGATAGCTATACCATGTATGAACACCACATATTACATTGACGAGATACGTGTAACTATACAATGTATGAACACCACATATTACAATGACGAGATACGTGTAGCTATACTACGTATGAACACCACATATTACAATGACGATATACGTGTAGGTATACCACGTATGAACACCACATATTACAATAACGAGAAAGCTATACCACGTATGAACACCACATATTACAGTGACGAGATAGCTATACCATGTATGAACACCACATATTACATTGACGAGATAGCTTTACCACGTATGAACACCACATATTACAATGACGTTATACGTGTAGCTATACCACGTTTGAACACCACATATTACAATGACGATATACGTGTAGGTATACCACGTATGAACACCACATATTACAATGACGTTATACGTGTAGCTATACCACGTTTGAACACCACATATTACAATGACGATATACGTGTAGCTATACCACGTTTGAACACCACATATTACAATGACGATATACGTGTAGGTATACCACGTATGAACACCACATATTACAATAACGAGAAAGCTATACCATGTATGAACACCACATATTACATTGACGAGATAGCTATCCCACGTATGAACACCACATATTACATTGACGAAATAGCTATACCGCGTATGAACACCACATATTACATTGACGAGATAGCTATCCCACGTATGAACACCACATATTACATTGACGAAATAGCTATACCACGTATGAACACCACATATTTCAGTGACGAGATAGCTATCCCACGTATGAACATCACATATTACAGTGACGAGATAGCTATACCATGTATGAACACCACATATTACATTGACGAGATAGCTATACCACATATGAACACCACATATTACATTGACGAGACAGCTATACCACGTATGAACACCACATATTACATTGACGAGATGGCTATACCACGTATGAACACCACATATTACATTGACGAAATAGCTATACCGCGTATGAACACCACATATTACATTGACGAGATAGCTATACCACGTATTAACACCACATATTACAGTGACGAGATAGCTATACCACATATGAACACCACATATTACATTGACGAGACAGCTATACCACGTATGAACACCACATATTACATTCACGAGATAGCTTTACCACGTATGAACACCACATATTACAATGACGAGATACGTGTAACTATACAATGTATGAACACCACATATTACAATGACGAGATAGTTTACCGTATGAGGGCATCTTCATGACCATTTTTTTAAATGTATATCTTTGTTGATTTTCCCTCTCATTTTTAAGAGTCTTCAGAAGTGATTAACCCGTAACCGAGATGCGGACCGCATATCGTATTTGTTTTAACGTTTTTTTCCGATTACTCTATCCAAGAACTTCCATCCACAACGACCCATTATCCCACTGGATATCATCTTACGTTAGTTTTTCATCTTGTCAGCCGCTTACATGAGCAAGTTATAAGAAACGACTGTTCTCGTTTAAAGAAGGGATACGTCGATTCATTTCAGCTCTTACGCTGGGTAAGTTGAACCATTCCTCCGTCGTTTTTTAACTGATAAGGACCTGATCAAATTGGCAACGTCAGACAGCACGATAATGAGGATAGGCGTGGCTAGCATGATGGCTCCGGTGTATCCCATCAGTTGTGATGAAAGACGGCTGTCTTTAGCTGATATTCTCCGACGAAGAGACTTCGCTAGTAAAGTCTTATTTAGAGTGAGTTCTTTCTTCAGATTCTCCAGGATTTTTTCTAGTACTTCTTGAGTAAGATTAACATATTTCATATTAGGTGATAAACATGGACACATAGTTCCGGTATCAATATTTTGACACTGGGTAGAAGTGTCTATTTCTACAGTAGGTGTCAGCGTCGAGGTTCCAGACGATGTACTCGATACAGGATCTGGTTGAGGAAAACAGTTTGTTGAATACATTATTCTAGTGTTAACATTTAAATAAAAAAGCATTTATTTTTTATGTTTAGTATTAAATATTTGCATTCAAAAACAATAATGAAATTTACTAGTATTTACTTACATATATAAAAAGAAAATTGACCCTGGAACCAACAAATATTTATATATATATATAATTTTTTTCACGTCCGATCGCTGAATCTCAGCCTGCATTTGTGAAAGGCAAGTGCGTTATCCACTGAGCTAACTGACCAACAATTAGATAAAGATTCATGAGAAAATATGAAACTGTTATTTAACATAATTTTTATTGTATATCAATATATATATGTCCTATCACAGGACCCAACCTTAACCTAACTGCCGTTAAATGCAGGTCTTCCGCCCATCACTGTTACTTGTGTAATTCTTATAAATAATTTGGATTGTACTTGGACTGTGAATAGGTTATCTTAGGGAACACAAAGTAGTTTGTAGCTGTTGATATTGTATAAATAAACAGAAGTCTGACTCACCAATAGTGCATGTTGTGTTATATGAGGTAGGATTTACACAACTGCATACTGCTTCACTCCATTCTAAATCTGGAGGACAATCTCGTAACGTCCATTTCCCATGGTCATATTGAAAATAGGTAGAAGAATTGTCGTGGTTGCATTTATAACTGCCAGAGACACATGCACCTGCAACAACACAAAACAAAATTGAAATCTTTAAGATATTATCATGGATAAGGGACGGATACTTGATTGAAAGATTTGTAAATAGTTATTAAAGTTAATGCCATCCTAAACTGGATTTAGGACGGAGAACGGAGCAATAAATTGGATATTTGCCACCGTAAAATCCTCAAAATGTGTTTTATTTGTCCTGAGCTACAGAGAGTTATTCAAACCATAATTTAAAATGATTTCCTAATTCAAAGTCTGGCCCTTAATTCGAAAAGAAAATCGATAATGTTAGCCATTGTCAAATAAATCTAGGAAATCAAAGTAACAATCAGGCGCCGTTAGATGGTTCACATACGATTATTTACAGCTAAACTGAGAACCTGTTTAGTCATTCACGTTTCAATTCATTTGTTACTTTAATGACAGTGTATGATACTATTATATATTTGTCAAACAAATGAACTGGCTTTGGATACATTACTGGAACATCTGGTAAGTGCCAACAAAACTATATTTTCAGCTTGAAATCGATAAAACCAGTAACAATGAACAAAGTAAATGTTTACATGAAGACCTTTGAAAAGTATTAGTAGAATAAGACCAGACGTTCCGAAAGAGTAAGCGTTTTTTGCTTCATAGATAACACCCACTATGTTAAGCTAAGTCTTATCCAAGGAATGGCACGTCCTTACATTAGGAACTTTGGTGGTAACAACAAAACCACAAGGCATATTATATCAATTATGAGCATAATCCCAATCATCGACAAACATGTCAAACAAAGAAATAGAATATTTCTCTGCGATAGCCTGATGGCGACCATAAACCTTGTCTACAGTCTTTATGAACCTGCATATCTTTGGTAAACCTATGTTGTAAGTTTGTCCGTCAGTTGCCGACATCAGTCGCGGAAGTAATGGTATTTGGAGCCAGCTCTTGAGAACCGCATCACAGAGGTCGTGATATTCGGGGAAAGTTCTTGAAAACCGAAACAATGCTATATGTAAACACCGTAGGTGCGGAAAGCAGGGAAAGATCACAAAATTCAAATCCACCTCGTTTATCCCACAGCTAGGTAGAAGTCAATACTAGTGGTTTGTTTAATCGAGACATGATAAATAAAGTATGCTATAAAACAACTTCATAACCTATACAATATGACGAACAGGTTTAAATATTTTACAAAACTGAACAATATGCATACTATACCATTCGATATAATATATACTAGAAACATTTTATTGATTGCTTATTGTCTTTTACATAATTTTCATTGTCCTTTGCAGCATTTACTTCGAGAGAGAGGGGGAGGAGAGAGAGACAGAGAGAGACAGAGAGACAGAGAGAGAGAGAGAGTTACAAATCAAAAGTATGTAAATATATAATTATACGTGCCCATAACACTTTATGACATTCTTTTTAAATAAGTATTTTGAAATATTGAACTATTTAAAAGCTGTTGAATACATGAACACTAAAATTGTGTTATCATTACGTGCATCTTGTTTGTCGTCTTTTTAGTGTTTCAACAGTATAATGAACAATAAATAAGTCTATAACATAATTAAAACGTGAGTACAGCGCAATGCTAGATATTTTTTCATTCTAACGCCAATATTTCGAGCGAAAAATAAGTTCTATAACACAAACACAAGACATCATTATGATGTACAAGTAAATGCATCCACTCCTATTTTTATTCATTTTTTCGATTTCGAGACCATGGAATGTTGATGTTTGTCGTGTTTATAAATTAGTCAAAACAGTCATTGTGTAAATGGTAATGAATATTTATGACTCCAATCAGCATAATACAAATGACCATGTAGCAATGGAATTTTATGCTAACTCTTTGAAACTTGACATGCTATCTCCATGTAAACAATGCCTATGTGACGAGCGGTGTAGTCGAAATGTATAGTCATTCCCCAATAACAGCACTCCATATGTGTTGATTAGATATATCTCAGCGTCAACAAACAGAAACAAGCCTACCTCTCATTCCTTTCGTTCTGACACGATCGATCAATATATAATTAAAATTAATGTACCAACTTTTTTAGTTTAGTCAGGGACGTATATACTGTCACTGGATTAGCACACATCATTAATTCTGTTTAACTGATATCACTCATACAGAATCAATGATGTGTGCTAAACTAAAAATGTTGGTATATTAATTTTAATTATCTATTAATCGATCGTGTCAGAACGAAATGAACAACAGAGTTAGGTTTGTAACTCCGCCTATTGTTATGGGGTGTGGCACATTACGATATCCTTGTATTTCATTTAATGATCTGGATGAAATGTGATATCTCGTTTTCGAGATAAAAATTGAGAAATAACTGATACTTATGAATACTTTATCTATTATTAACGTTTTTAGAGATCAAGCAATTCGATTTTTTCACATTAAAACATGAAATATATTGTTGTCAAACTGGCTGTTTCCTTGACCACGAAACGCCAATAAAGATAGGTAGAAGAATTGTCGTGGTTGCATTTATAACTGCCAGAGACACATGCACCTGCAACAACACAAAACAAAATTGAAATCTTTAAGATATTATCATGGATAAGGGACGGATACTTGATTGAAAGATTTGTAAATAGTTATTTAAGTTAATGCCATCCTAAACTGGATTTAGGACGGAGAACGGAGCAATAAATTGGATATTTGCCACCGTAAAATCCTCAAAATGTGTTTTATTTGTCCTGAGCTACAGAGAGTTATTCAAACCATAATTTAAAATGATTTCCTAATTCAAAGTCTGGCCCTTAATTCGAAAAGAAAATCGATAATGTTAGCCATTGTCAAATAAATCTAGGAAATCAAAGTAACAATCAGGCGCCGTTAGATGGTTCACATACGATTATTTACAGCTAAACTGAGAACCTGTTTAGTCATTCACGTTTCAATTCATTTGTTACTTTAATGACAGTGTATGATACTATTATATATTTGTCAAACAAATGAACTGGCTTTGGATACATTACTGGAACATCTGGTAAGTGCCAACAAAACTATATTTTCAGCTTGAAATCGATAAAACCAGTAACAATGAACAAAGTAAATGTTTACATGAAGACCTTTGAAAAGTATTAGTAGAATAAGACCAGACGTTCCGAAAGAGTAAGCGTTTTTTGCTTCATAGATAACACCCACTATGTTAAGCTAAGTCTTATCCAAGGAATGGCACGTCCTTACATTAGGAACTTTGGTGGTAACAACAAAACCACAAGGCATATTATATCAATTATGAGCATAATCCCAATCATCGACAAACATGTCAAACAAAGAAATAGAATATTTCTCTGCGATAGCCTGATGGCGACCATAAACCTTGTCTACAGTCTTTATGAACCTGCATATCTTTGGTAAACCTATGTTGTAAGTTTGTCCGTCAGTTGCCGACATCAGTCGCGGAAGTAATGGTATTTGGAGCCAGCTCTTGAGAACCGCATCACAGAGGTCGTGATATTCGGGGAAAGTTCTTGAAAACCGAAACAATGCTATATGTAAACACCGTAGGTGCGGAAAGCAGGGAAAGATCACAAAATTCAAATCCACCTCGTTTATCCCACAGCTAGGTAGCAAGGCGTCCCATTTTGTCATGTTTTAAAGATCGTGTCCCTGATTTTAAGTTTAGTTGAGTTCAAGTGGTCAAGAATTGTCTTGTTTTTTATAGGTCAACTGTCGATAAGTTGTTTTCAGTCCTTATAAGCTCATCAGCTTATATGAAAATAAAGACAAGCTTGCCAGAAATGGAACCAAAGGAATACCTGCGGTCTACTTGAAAATCTAACCATTGAATTTGCTTAAGATATTGTGAAACAGGAACTCAGTCATTCTCACGACTGATTACTGAATGGATGTTAACTAATATCATACACGAAAGATGCCTCAATGTATATAACATGTTTAGCCTTTTACAACAACAATCTTTGTTTGAAGCCGGTATGATTCTCTATCGCTAGTAAAAGCCGAATAATGCACTTTAGATCACATGCCATTCAGTAGATGGGGCTCAAAAGAGACTTAAGATGTTATAATTCCGGTGAACTATTAAAAAAAAGGATCAACCTTAATGCGTAATTATCTAAAAAGTTGTCGTTATGTACTAAAGTTCAATATATCAAAACTACATAGCAGAAATCCGATATTTAATTGGGCTCTCTAACTATATATTATCAATAATCTTGATTGTTTTCGAGATCAAACCATAATTGAGGTGGTAGCTGTATCTTAAGGATGAAATGTCTATTTTATTTGTTACGGTATGATAAAAGTAAGTTAGTCTTGTAATTGGAAAAGGCTAGGTTCGTTTCATCCCATCAAGAAGCTAAACATACCATTCAATAGTTATATATTTATTAATTTTCTAATCCACATACACTTTGGGTCACAGTACTTAACAGTAATCGAGTAAAAGAGTATGTGACATTTATTTATCATGTATGTATATTTACATGAACGTAATATGAGGCAACCAAACTGAAGTTAATTAGGTCAAATAGGCAGCACTACGAACACATGTGTTGTCCCATGATTTGGTAATGGCTCTATTTTGTTTTATTTGTCAATATCTCAAGAGAATGAGGTGCTTGTCAGTCCGTTTGAAATAACACTGTAAATAGCTTTCAATCCATCGCTCATGTGACTAAATCATTGGATTGCTGTTCCTTAAATGACGTATCATTGACGACACAAATAGTTATAAGACGCCATTACCAATTTAATTACTGTTAGTAATATTTGTATGATATTAACAAATTTGCTTGATCTTTATGTCGGTGTGAATGATAATCGATTGCATACATATTAAACCAATGATCTATTCAGTCATTTTGTGTTCATTTCCAAAGACACGCACGGAAGATCCGGTATTAATAACTTTCATTACTCCAAAAAATACTGAAAAAAACCCAATTCAACAACCATGATAAAGCACTTTTTATCAAATTTTGTTGAATGCTTTTATCTGCCCAAATGAACACGCATGGGTCCTAAAGCGGGGAAAACAGGAGAATCGAAACCCGAACGTTTCGGTAAGATGCAACTGTGTTTCAACAAACTATGGATTATGTATTTCAAATATTTCATACAACACACTTTTGGCTTGGATGTGGATATATCAACAAAGTAGAAGTGGCATAGCTTCCACTTTGTAACTTTGTGTGATAAATTCTGTCATTTATTAAAACCAAATTGCAATATTGTCGAGTATACGAAATTCTTGAGTATCATTTTCCAAATCATGTATTTATTCTCACTTTTTACCAGACTTATTCAAAAAAGTAAACCAGATGTGATATGAAATCAATAGCATTACACACAGATAATGCTGCTTACGCTGGAATAACATAATTTTATACACGTATTCTATTCTACGAACAAACAATAAATAATTTATCTAGGCAGTACGATCAAGTTTTTCAAATATTTGCTAATTCACATTACTTTTGCGCAAAATTTACAATAACCAATGGAATATGTTGTCATCCTGGTGACCGAAGCAGAACGATCTGATTTTTTTCTTTAATTTCCACTCCACTACCACAGAACAGGCCACAATGTACAGTGTAGTGTCCTGCCATGCTGATTATTACTTACCAGAAGCTATTCCTCTGGTCACCCAAATGCTTGTGCACAGTGCTAGAATCCAATACACGGCCTGAAACACACGGATATAATTTGTTTGCCATAAACCATTACAGCGCTATTGCAATTAGAAGACCAATTACATTTTATTTCGTTGCATACAGAAAATGTCTATTGCGAAGTCGAACGATTAAAAGTTACCATATAATCACAAAAGGGAAAGTTGCATTTGAAACGTTCATCTACTGCTTTGCAGCCTGATCGAGGTAAACGGTTGTTATAGAAGAGCCTGCAAGCCAGATTGATGGAGATGAAATGGTCGTTGTTACCTTTCCTGTGTAGCTCTTCGATTAATTCAGTCTTGTATGAAAATAAATACAAAATATCCAACAGAGAAACAAGCTTTGACTCGGTAGATACGCCAACAATCCACTGGGAAAATTTACAACGTATACGTACCCTCAATATATTTCATTTTAACCTTTTATCTATAAATAGCAGATATTTTTCACAATAAATGCATATTTGGTAAATTTTATAAAATATCAAACATATTTTATTTTTTTAGAATTTGACCCCGCCCCTATTTTGAGTATAATCATCAATTTAGATTAAAAAAATAGTTCACTAGCAATGGAATGTGAAATGCAGGATGTTGATCAATCTAAAAAGTAAATAAAACTTAAAAAATAAAGAAAGCATATAAGTTGGAATTTCTTTTCAGTTGGCTTAATCTTAAGTTTTGTAGGAGTTATAACTCAGTATTTTGCTAATGAAATCTGTGCAATATGCTAGCATATTATGCATAACACCCAATTGCGTTAAGTTTTGTTGTGAAATATAAACCACACAGGAACAAAGGTAGGGTCAACATTTTGCCCCCACTTTGATTTCTTTTATTCTTTTGCCATATGTAGATACATAAAAATGATCAATAACTGCATAAATGATTATTCATAATTACTACTGATAACCGTAGTGGACCTCCTTGCATAACCAGGTTGAGCGATGGGGGTATCCTAACAAATTGATAGATAAATGTCACAGGTGAATGTTATTTTGAAAATGAATTATGATAACGTATAGTGTATAAAATTACTGTTATTTTGATACTAAATATGTCATATTGGTATATATGACGTAAGCGTAGTGATACTTTTATTTAGAAAAACATGCAAAATGTTCACAAAATTTAAAATATAATCAACATTGTCAACTTGCCTATATATAGTTACAGTGGTAGTCTATATTTTAAACTTCTTTAAAAACTTTCCATATAATGTATTCTGTCTACTGTATCATTTTTATGTAATGTAAAAACCGGTAAAGCACTTTATTAGCATGCCAGACATGATGAGTGCCTAATTTCACATAAATTTTATTATCAATGTTTATTATGGTAAATGCCGATAATTTTCTGTTTTTGTATCATACCAAAACACTTTATTGTATTACGCATGTTTTAAAGTTATGTGCAGCAGTTATAACTCATGAATATGATTTCTGCCAAAGTAATCTTTCTTCTGGAGAACTACTTAAGGTTGAGATTGTGTTATAGACAACCATATGCAATTATATAAAAATAATCAAATAATGTTAATAGTAAAACTATAAAACACTTTAGTATACCCCCTGCAACAAAGTTAGGGGGTATACTGGAATCAGCTTGTCTGTCTGTACGTAGAAAAAAGATTGTCCGGACAACTCCTTCTAAAGTAATGGACTAATTTCAGCGAAAGTTTCCAGATATGATAACTACTACCTCAAATTATGCATAGAGGTATCATGTTTTCATTCTGATCTCTTTGTTTTACAGAGTTATGGCCCTTTGATGATTTTTTTGTCCAGACATGTCCTCCAAAACTAAGGTGTCAATTTCAACGAAAGTTTTCAGATATAATAACTTCCACCTGATGGGGTGCATCCAGGTATATTTTTTTTCAATATGACCCTTTTTCACGGAGTAATGGACCTTTGTTGAAAAATACTTGTCCTGACAACTCTTCCAAATCTATGGAGCCAATTTCCACGAAAGTTTACAGATATGGTAACTGCCCCATGTGCATCCAAATAGTATGTTTACATTCCGGACCTTTAAAAAGGAATTATGGCCCTTTGTAGAAAAAGAACCTTTGTCTGCCTCATAAACTACTGGGCCGGTTTCAATGAATGTTTACAGATATGGTAATTACCCCCTGATGTCCTGCATCAGGGTACGTTTATCAGGGTAGTACATTTTTTTATCTCGACCCTTTTTAAAGAGTTATGGCCCTTTGTTAAAAATATTTGTCTTGACAACTCTTCCTTAACCACTAGGACGACATAAGCAAAACTGGTTCATCGGGGCTAACAAGATTTGGTATGAAAGTATTTTTGACATGGTGAGGGAGTACAGGAAGTATGTCAGTGACATATATGCTTAAATATTTACTGGGGTGTGTGTGGGGGGGGGGGGGGGGGGGGGGGCACTATGGATTGCTTTGCAATGTTTTGCCTTAGTTAGCCTTTAGCTTACACTTCTGGGTTATATAGTTGAGGGGGTATTAGTTAGTCTTTGGCTTACAGCTTTAGTTATTATTGTATGTGGCCTATTGCCCATTCATTAAACAAAATATGGAGGAATATTACATTATTTTATATCGTTATCTCTAAACAAATAAAGCAAGGAAAGGTATCCTTGTCTGACTCTCCATACAATACATATTTCAGCACATTTCATTTTTGTGACCTTGAACGAAGGTCAAGGTCATCAACGTTTACTAAATTTAAACCAATTCACAGGGACAACCTACTTGCCAAATATCAAGACCAAAGGACTTGTGGTCATGAAGAAACACAAGTTAAAGGAAAAGTGGAAAGAAAGTTATGTTTTTCTTTTTTTGAATCAAAAGTGTTATATGGCAAATTTACCGGTTGTCAATTTTCTTGAAATTCCTGGTGTTGAAATATATTATTGGTAGCCAACTTTTAAGCAAGTATGAAATACAGACTTGTTTTAGAACTATGTAAATTAACGTGTCGAAAATGGAAATTTTCTCATTAGCAATGAAATTTCACATACTTTTATGCTTAAATCTTCAATAAAAAGAACAATTCTTTCTTGAAATAGTGTAATATTCGGTATCAAAATGAAAGTAGGAATATGTTGCACACGATGATGATATAATTTTATAATAATTATTTCATTTAAATGCTCTAGGAGGAATTGTGTTACCGCACCTTAAACACTCACATAGGTGTAAGTCAATGAGGTCCCATTTATCCTAAAATGAATTCTGAAACTAACGGTTCCTTATTTAAGCTTCCTATACCCATACCTTTTTGTGTTTATCTTGTTTTGAAATTCCAAGCGGGGGCCGACGCTAATGTTAAATCTCCATAGGCGTTGACCCTACCTTTAAGATATAAATAAATTACTTTTTATTTAAAAAGTAGCACATATTTCTCCCTGTCGTATTTCACGTTTATTAAAAACATACTGGTGATTTGTTTTTATCTTCAGTCATTTTTCACTAAAAGAAAGCTCTATGTTTTATAAACATATGTTTTCTAAACAAATACGGTTTATTTACTTGAATGATCGTCATTTCTAGACAAAAATGCAATTTGTGATTAACCCCACTTTGTGCGTCGAGAAAACCCTGTTTTTGATAAAGCTTTTGCTGTGTTATTGTTTCCGTTGCTAAGACAGCAATTTGAGTAGGCGGTCGTTTAAATGAAAGTCGGATCGTGAATACAAACTTCGCACAAAGGAAAACAATCTTAAAAACTGGACTGTCGAGGTCAAATAGCCCTTTAGGCTACGATCTAATGTAAACACGAACGTGCATTACTCTATAACATGAAAAGAATATATCACTCGGAATTCAAACAAAAGAATATATCACTCGGAATTCAAACAGAAGAATATATCATTCGGAATTCAAACAAAAGAATATATCACTCGGAATTCAAACAAAAGAATATATCATTCAAACAAAAGAATATATCACTCGGAATTTAAACAGAAGAATATATCACTCGGAATTCAAACAAAAGAATATATCACTCGGAATTCAAACAAAAATAATAGAAAATGGTTCTTCATGTCATCCTCGTTATGAATTCCACCAAAATTGCGTCCATCAAAACTGTCCGCGTGTTTTGAAAGGTTTGATGCATTGTCATTTGTTATTTTGATGTCTATTTCAATAGTTCGAGGCTGATTGTTTTGCAACCGCGTGTTTAAATATCGGATGTTAATACAATATTTTGTGTTAACCGCTAAGTTTCTACCGATTAAAATGCTCTACAATATATTACGTACAGTTCATTTTGGAAAAAAACTCAACATTTTAAACAACAGAAATATTTAAAAAAAAAAAAAAAAAAAAAAAAAATTTAAAAAAAAAAAAAAAAAAAAAAAACATTTAAAAATCAAATCAGCATCTTTTTAGATTCAAATAAACAAAACATATATGGCAGTGAAATGGATGACAATATTAAGTACATCAACCATGGAATGTAGCACTTGATAGACTTAGACTATAAGTTAGGTGGTTATTGTTATAGCCAATCAGTTAGACTATTACTTACCATTGGTATACAGCTGTACGTCGCTGTATGCGTAGTGTTAGATAGTCCAAGCGACGGAGTTACACAGCCAATATCCCTGGCAAGCTTATCAATTACATCATGTCACTAGGTAAACAGCTGTTTACATACTAGGTAGGCACTTTCGTTCGATTCTGTGAAACAATAAAAAATAAAGCTATTCCATGTTTTTTGTGAAATTATGGTGCGTGCATGATATAATATTCTACGATCGTATTTCCAATATTCTTGATCCGGATAGGAAATGCTACAAACTATTCAAATACCTAATATTGATTATAATTAAGTCAATAGATGCATTAAACACCATGTTTAGTTCATTCTTTAAAAGTACTGCAATTTGTGTTCTATCTTTTATTTACATGAAATAAAATTTTCAACCAAATCGTTAATCTTGCGTCCCTGTTATCTATTGTTGTCTGCAATTTTTGTATATTCTCATTAAATGTTGTTTTCGCCCGTTTTTCCATCCCCTCGCTACCAGTTGTATTGTTCTGGCATCGTGATGGTATTATATTGGATGGTTTCAATCAGGAAAATAACTCAAAAACTTTCAACGTGATGCCTTCTTTTAATTCCGGAAGTACAATTCAAAACAAAACCGATGTACGGTAACAAATTACGGAATCACCAAATACTAATGTATTGGTACATCCTCCCCCCCTC